>NC_087200.1:150889325-150923514 GCF_015104395.2 Macrobrachium nipponense
CTTGGCCATTCTAGTTTTGCAGCCTTCACTGCAAAACTTAAACCTAACGAACTAGAGTCCAACATAATCAAAACTAAGATAATCTAGCTGATTGAAAAGCTAACAAAGTAACCACCAAAAGAGCACTTCACCAATCATTGTCGATCAAACCACAAAAGCGATGAAATAATACTGCTGAAACCACCGATGCTAACCAGTAGCTGGCAGAAAACAAATTACAGGTCTTTTGCTTAGCAGTACCAGGTGTTCCCAAAAGTGAGTGGGTCCCGTTCACCTACCCTAACGATGGCAGCACCGCCGCCAAAATTTTAATTTTTGACCGCCGAGGTAGGAAGCTTTCAGCTATGTAATTGTTTGGTAAGTCACTTATGTGAACTTTAATAATCATAGGAAATTACAAACATGTAAACTGAGAAATTCATAAAAAGGTTTAGAAACAATAAAACAATTTACATAAACAATACAAGGTACTATACATATTGACTTTTTTCTACCACACCTGAGAACATCCAGGAACAAAGTTGTCGATGACGTCAGATATCACTTCCATGTGACGCTGCATTGTGATCCTTGGGTTGGCTGCAGCACGGGACTTCTTGGTTTGAAAGACTAATCTATGGTTATCTTTCTATGCCGTGATTTGATCGTGTGGAGAAAAAATATTTCAGTACATACATAAGACAACAATGTTGACAATTATGACAATTACATTTAAGTAAGTATTATATAATAAGACTTAACATGGTTTTATTTATGAATGTTAAATCTTTCCAAAGGTGCATGTGATATTGCAACATGCTATACTGGTGTCAAATGTTGTCCCACCAATTTTAAACATAATTAACAATACCAAGGTTACTGATATATATTTGGAAACAGCATAAAATTTCAAGTCAGCAATTTTAAAGGCTACATGCACCTAAATAGAGATTACTTTATTAAAATTCATTATAATCTTGTAGTTATAAGAATTCCCAACTCAAACCATCACAAAATACACTTTATGATGCATACAGGCAGTTTCCCGGTTATTGGCAGACTCAGTCAATGGCGATCCAGTTTTATGGGGCTTGTTTAGCACCATTAAATTGGCGATTTATGATGCCATAGTGCCAAGGTCAGGTCATCGGCACTTAAGAGTTATGGTGCCAAAACATACCTAACAGAGGTGCCATTAATTGGTTATCTGTGCCAATAACCGGATATTGGCGCCATTAACTGGTTATCTGTGCCATTAACCAGATATTGGCGCCATAAATCGCCAAATTTCAGTTAATGGCTGTTTTCGAATATCAGGACCCTGACCATCACTGATAACTGGGGACAGCCTGAACTTTGTCTCTTCAATATGCTGTTGGTCTGTTCAAGATACTGTAAGGTTTTTTTAACAAGACATTATGAAAAATTCTATTCAAAGAGTACAGTAATACCCAAACTTACAGGAGGTTAGGTTTCAGACCCCCCTCGCACAAGGGGAAGTTTCGTGTAAGTTTGGCACAGTCTCTAAAAATGCTAATAAATGCTTACTTCTAGAGTTTGAACACTAAATATATGACCATAATCAAGATCCCTAAATATTAAGCTAACTTTTAAATAAAATTAAATTTACTTTAAGATCATTTAAAAGTTAGCTTAATACATTACCCTTAAATAAGAAATAAATGGTTAATGTAACCACAGTAACCACTACAGCATACGTATACTAACGTTACTCCTAATTAATGGGATGCAATTTTCTTTTTCTCCCACAGAGTAAAAGACATTTTCTTTGCATCACTAGGTAAGCTTCATAAGTCAGTCAGAATGAAGGTACACAATTCAATAAAATAAAGAAAATATGTATGTAGTATGTACATACTGTTCGCAGAGGGTGAAGGTAAAATTCAATAAATTTAAAAATCATGTATGTATCAGTGTGAGGGCTAACTATGAACAAAAAAGAGAGAGAGAGAGAGAGAGAGAGAAATGTGTCCATACATACTTTATGCACATTAAAAATGTATTGGCCTGTAAATAAAAAAAAGCAGTAAGTACAGTGGACCCCCACATTTGCGTACTCTCACATTTGTGGATTTCTCTCTGGTGTTAAGAAGTGCAGAAGTTTGTATGAATAGCTATGTAAGAATATTAGATAGGGAAATCTACTAGTAGAAGGCTGTTCGAGTACCATCTAGTTTGAGAACTGAACAAATTTTTCCCATAAAGAATGATGTGGGTTGGATTATTCCATTCCAGACCCCCAAAAAATACAAAAATACAAGCGTTTTATCCGATTTAACTCAATTTTTACAAGTCTAAATATGCAAAGTCATAAAAAAAAATACTGAACACAATAAATAAATTAAATACATACACATTTGTTCTCAAGTTACATAGGATGATTTGCTACAGCCCTGTCAGGGTGATAGTTTTCAAGAAAACTTTACCCTCCCCCTATCTTGCACATATTTCTTATATCAGAGCATAAGGGGACATCCATCCTTCCCTCCCCTTATTTTGCACACATTTCTTGTATCAGAGCACTAGGGGGCACACATCCTTCCCACCTCCTAAAGACAGTTCGTCAGCTGCCATCTCTTGCTGCTCTCTCTGAAGGTCCAGTGTTCCATGGTCAACTCTGAATTGTGCCTTTCCACTAACTCCTCCACTTCATCATCACACATCTAAGCCCATGGATTTGCCCAAAGACACACTATCCTCCACAAAAGGTGCAACCTCAAAGTTTTCCAACCCTCTTTCAGCTCCATCATCTGGCCACAATTTCCTCCAAGCTGAGTCTGTGGTGCAGTAAGAGACTTCCCCCAAGCTTTGTCTATGGAACTTATGCAATAAAGAACATTAATGTAATTCTTCCAAAATTCTCTTATGGTCACTTCTGTATCACAGGTCACTTCAAAGCAGAACAGTTTTTTAGTGTAGAGAGTCTTAAAATTAAAGATGACCTCTAGGTCCATGGAGGTCAAGAACCTCACTATTATGGAGTTAGTATACTCATCCAGCAACTTAGCCTCCAATCCTGATAAAGTATATTGATAAAGTATATGCCTTCAGAGGCAAATTTTTTGCCTTGAGGTATTTTGTGACACTAAGGCCAACCACATTCATTTACGAACTCAATAAAGAATTACTTTTCATTACATTGTTTTTCTGAAAAGCAGCTTGAGTTCTCTGAGTGGTATACAAGCACAGGCTTCACAACAAGAGTAACGTCCTGGGGCTGTCCTTTTTGGGCTCGCTTATTGTGTCTGTGACAATGACTTTTCCTCTTGGTTGATACAGGTCCTGTTTGGCATTTGTCCCAAAATAAGTCTGTCTCAGTACAACTGAACACTTTTTTAAGGGACAAAACCCTTACCCCTACATATTCCCTAAATTCTACAACACTTCTTGATATTACTATCTTCATTAGAACCTACATCCTCCCCATGTTTCAGTACAATATGTTTACCATGTCTTCAATTTTTCAAACCATCCACTCCTGACTAAGAACATTTCATTTCTGTATTAGCACTCATTTCAGGGGTGCTTTTCAAGGGACCAGTGTGTGTTTTGCTGTTTACATATGATAGCCTAAGAAACTTTATCACTGGCTAATTGCTTCTTTATTATCCAAATTAATCCCAATTCCTCAACATCTTCAATTATCTGTGATCGTTGTTTTTGCAACTGCTTCCACTCCAGCAGCATCATCTCTTCTGATGGGCTCTTTATGTTTAATTTTTTAAAGATCACAGATTTTAGCATACATAACTCCTTTGCAAGATAAGTGATAAAAACAACACTTTTCTTTTCGGTTTGCTGTTATCTCACCTTCTTAGGCTTAATTTTAACTTTTAAATTATTAACCTCTTGCTTCCACCACTATGTTCAAGCTGGGAGCTGTTCAAGTAATTAGGTAACACTATATGTATATACAATTGTACAACTCTGGATCTTTTAGCAATACAAAACACTATGGCACACCATAGTGTTTTGTTCTTTTTTTTCCCTCCAAGTCTTAAGCTGAAAACTCTTATGGACAAAGTCAACAGACTATAAACTCAAAAGAGGGCTCCAAACAGAATTCAGCCGGCTAAGGGACAAATTAAAGGAAAAGGTGGTAAATAATTAATAATGAGGGAATCTAAAATAACATTGATACACCTGACTTGAGGAGATGTTAGTGAGAGCAGGAAAGATCTACTCCTTAATTAACAAGAGAAGATGATACTCTGTTCTTTCTGCACCATGCTGAAAGATGGACTACTTCGCTCGATATACTTTATCAGAGAAGCGTTGCCTGCAATTGGCAATAGCTTGAGAATACAAACACTTATGAAATTGCCAAAAGTGAGGTTGTTTGAGCAGCCGACTCTTTTGAGGTAGTAGCCTTGGGAAATCTGCCAAAAGCTCTATCAGGCCTGGGAACCATTTCTTTGTAGGCTAAAAGGGAGCTATTAGAATCAGGACACATTCTGGTCACTCTGGAATTTGTTTATTACCTGTCTGATCATACTCAGAGGAGGAAAGGCTTAAAGACGTTTGTCCATCCAGTCTTGTAGTATGGCATTTGTTGTCCATGCTAAAGGATCTGGGACTGGGGACCAGAATAGAGGTAGATGGTTGTTCCTTGATGTGGTGAACAGATCGGTGATCAGTGTTCCGCACAACTTCCAGAGATCCATACAAATCTATTGTCTATTCTGTCGACAATACTTGTTTCTGGCAGCTCAGTTCGTCTGCCAGAACATTGGGTTTCCCTGAATGAAGCTTGTCAGGAGGGTGGTTGATTTTGGTCTGCCCAAAGAATATCTTTCACTACTTAGTAAAGTGAGAAAGTGTGTGTTCAGTTGTATTGTCCGAGTGTATTGTTACTACTATGTTGGATACTTTGTGAAATGCTGAGCCCCCAGATGTAGTACCGCTTTCAACTCTGACATTTATATGCCAATTCTCTTGTTCTTAAGACCAGTTTCCCAAAACTTCCTTGTCTCCTAAGATCGCTCCCCAACCTAGATTCAACGCATCTGAGTAGAAGTCTAGGTTGGGGTTTGATCGCAAGAGAGATTTCCCTTCCGAAAGTCTGATTTTAACATTCGAGCAACAAAGATCTGACTTTACTTTGGGAGTAACTGGAAACTTTACAGAATCTGGAAATACCTCCTGTCCTGGACTGATTGTTAAGTAATACTGGAGTGGTCTCATATGAAGTCTGCCCAGAGGTGAACGAAACTGCTCCATTGACAATAAAGTTCCTAGGGGACTCATCCACTGGTTCACTGAACACTGATTTGAAATGAAAAATTTGTCGACAGTCTTCAGGCACGATTCTACTCCCAGAATCTATTATTATCCCCAAATATAGAATCTGGTGAAACAGAATTAACTGTGATTTCTAAGAATTTATCAACAAGCCCAGAAGGGTTTTCTGGAGGTCTTCCAAACACTTTTAATTCTGATTGGGCTCAAAGTAGCCAATCACCAAGGTAGAGATATCCTTACTCCTATTAAATGCAGCCATTTTGCTAATGGGGCAGGAACTCTTGTAAATACCTGTGGCACCGTCGAAAGACTGAAACACAGTGAATGAAATTGGAGCACTGTTCTTGTAGACAAACATAAGAAATGTCCTCAATTCCTGGTGTATTGGAGTGTGGAAATATGCATCCTGCATATCTATGGATATCATCCAATCTCCCTGGTGAATGGATGATAGAATGGGTCCGGTTTGTCTCCATCCTGAATTTTGTCTTCGAGACAAAGACATTCAGTGCATTGCTATCTAGGACGCGCCTCCAGCCCTGCCGCTTTGGGCACTACAAATGGATGATTGTAAAAGCCAGGGAGTTTACGTTACCTACTACTTCTATTGCCCCTTTTTCTAAGAGAGATGAAATTTCTTCTGAGAGAGCTAAACTTCTTTGAGCCTTTGGAGTAGGCTGTTAATGCCACTGGAGAGTTGGAAAAAAGGTGGCCTATCTTTAAAAGGTATTGTGTATCCATTCCTTGATACGTTGACTATCCATGGCTTCACCCTCTGTCTCTCCATTTCTCCCAAAAAAGTAGTCTGGACCCTCCCGGAGTTCCGAGGACAGGATCTTCACTAACAACCTGAAGCTTTAGATGAAGACTTCTTGTTAGATCTGGAGAAGAATTTACTTCCAGATTGAGCCCTAGAGAGGGATCTTTGTCGACCGCCATGAAAGAGTCACACATGAAGGGGAGATATTGTCCCGGGTGGTTGTGTCAACACTTCCTTTGGATGCCTGGAGGATTGGGACAGAAGGTCCTGTGTACTCTTTTTCTGGAAATCTGAAGAAATCCTCAGACCTATGTCTTGTGGGAAAAATCTGAAGAAATCCACAGAGTTATGTCTTGCAGGAAAAGGTGTCGATGGCCCAACAGCAAGAAAAGAAGGGCCAATTTCTGAGAAGAGGTCACACCCTTAGAAGCCTAGGAACACCAAAGTTCCCTCTTTTTCAGCACACCCATAATATATAAAGAAGCCAACTCTTATGAACTATCTCTAACTCCTTTATCTATACATGACAGGACCCCTAACCATTCCAAGGAGAATTCATGAGTAAGGACTGGGCATTCTTTAACCTTAAGAGCAAGAGCTCCTACTGTCCAGTTGAGAAAACTAAGTATCTCAAACACTTTGAGGATACTCTTGAGAAGGCGTACTAACTCCGAAAAGCTAAACATAACCTTTGCTGCATTAAAAGTGGACCTCCTTGATGAATTAACAAGAACAGAGAAGTCCCCTGAAAGAAGGCAGAAACTCCCAGAGAGCTTCCTTAGTGGTGTAAATCTGGTGTCTTCTCTTAGAAATCTGGAAGGAGGGAAGCAAACGATGGCTTTGCCCTGATCTTTCTCTCAAGCCGAGCTGAGCCGTTGAAGATTGGTGCGTACTCACTGGAAGAGATATCTGGAGTGGGGTCGAGTGACAAGCAGGAGTAGAAGGTGGGAGGAGCTTCCACTACCGAAGCAATATCCGAAGATTCTTCTTCAGAATCCGAACGAGCGGAAGCAAGAGGGCGCACAGGCACTCTTTGGCCCTCCAACAACAACGGGTGTCCCGAATTTGGCAAGCAACTGGTGCTAATGGGTGTCAGACACTGCTTGAAAAATATTCCCAACACTGAAGGAAGCTTGGGCCCCAGATGAGACCCGGGCAACTATGGGCGCTCAGGCAATGAGTCCACATGAGATGTGGGGCGCTTATGAGAAGACAGATGCTTGGAAGCCAAATTCTGTCTCTCTGCAATGGGAAAAGTAGATGAAAACCGTTCCAGGCTATCCCAGTGACTGCAAGAAGGATGGGGACTAGGAAAAGGATCCCTGGTGTTCTTACATGGAACTGGAGGGGATAGAGTTAAATCCATTGCATGCCTTTTCAGTGGGTGTAAAGCATCTGAAAAATGTCACTAACATCTGGGAGAAACTCATTTGAGCTCTATGAAAGCCGATGCACATCCAGCGATATGTCTTCCCAATGGCACTTAGCTGCAACCTGGGAACTAGCAACAGGTTCAGCAGAGGGGGCCGACTAACCGTGGGCAGACCCCACTGACCTCCCTTAGACTATCAGTTTGACTCCTCCCAGGTTTAAGGGAGTGTGTCACTGACCTTTGGCTACGAAAATCGGTGGACCCAGAAGCCAACTCCTCGAACACTGCATCTGCACTAGGCACTACCAGGACCTCAACTGACACTAGGAGCCAACGAACACTCCAAAGCACACTTAATGTCCATAAAGACCTTAAATGATGTGGCGAACTGTGAAAGAATTTTAGCAAATGACACAAATCTCTTGTCCATTCTACTCTCGAGACTGGGAATGATGGGTTCGGAAACGAGGGAGCTGGGTAAAGGAGTGGGTACAAAGAACTGGAAACAGGGTCAATAGAAATTATAGGTTCATCAACATTGACATCATCATCTTCAAGGTTTCCTGGCTAGCTAATGACCTACTAATTCGTCTGGAGGTCGCCTTCCTTTCCCTATTCCTTCCCAATTTACTTAAGTGTGACTTTTGTTTAACTTTTTCCACTTCTTAGTGTCCCAGTCCTTACACTCACTACATCTTACTATATTGAACACACCTGTCCTCTGCAATCTGTGCACATAGTGCAAATCATCAGGAATAAGTCAACTAATCACATAAAAGTCAAAATCAGTAATAATAATAGAGCCTAACTCTATCTAATTATGCCATAAGGCTATACAATCCCAAGAATACTTCACCTAACACAATGAAATGTCAAAAGAATGAATTCCAAAACAAACCTGGAGCTAATAACTAGTAAAGCCATCAACCGGCAGAAATAAATTAAAAGCCATTTTTTTCTAGTTGTTCCTCTCTTTCCCTGAAATGTGGGCGGTAGCCTATACTGCTCTGTTTTTTCCATCTGTCCACCCGCCTGTGGTGTTTGCGTATGGTAACACTGCGTCCCTGGGTTTAGATAGTTATTCTATGTGTAAGTTTTAGGTAAATAAAAGGATATCTGGGTACATTTGCAACTGAAAAGTGTTTTAATAATATACTGTATGTGAATTACACTGTTAATATTCGAAATAGGATATTGTTATTATTGTTGAATGTACGCTGAATGTAACTATCTATAGCCCGGGACACAGTGTTACCATAAGCACACACCGTAGGCGGGTTGACAGATGGAAAAAACCGAGTATAGTCGCCTAGCCACTAGAAAAGCGCACGACCTGCAAATTTCAAAATTCTAGCTGCTGATTCTAGAAACTTTTAGCTGTGTAAATTACTATATAAAAATAAGGGATACCAGAGAAGTTAAGTATATCTTAGTTAGACCAGACCACTGAGCTGATTAACAGCTCTCCTAGAGCTGGCCCGAAGAATTAGGTATTTTTACGTGGCTAGGAACCAATTGGTTACCTAGCAACGGGACCTACAACTTATTAAGGAATCCGAACAACATTATATCGAGAAATGAATTTCTAATCACCAGAAACAAATTCCTCTGATTCCACGTTGGCAGAGCGGGGTATCAAATTCCCAACCACCAAATTGGTAGGCAAGCACGTAACGCATTCGTCCAACAAGGAACTTGGGATACCAGAAAAACTAACATTTCTCTAACAATCAATAACATGTATAAAAAACAAGGGCAAAAAATAACAGTGAATGGAAAAGGGAAACAGCTTTCCTCCAGAAGCAATAACAAATATGTTATTGTCATGATACAATAAAGTTTTATACGTACTTACCTGGCAGATATATACTTAGCTATAGACTCCGTCGTCCCCGATAGAAATTCGAATTTCGCGGCACACTCTACAGGTAGGTCAGGTGATTTATCCTCCCGCCGCTGGGTGGCGGGAATAGGAACCATTCCCGTTTTCTAAGTCAGATTTTCTCTTCCACCTGTCTCCTGAGGGGAGGCTGGGTGGGCCATTTAATCGTACATATCTGCCAGGTAAGTATGTATAAAACTTTATTGTATCATGACAATAACATTTTTATACATTCAACTTCCTTGTCAGATATATACTTAGCTGATTGGCACCTTTGGCGGAGGGTAAGAGACAGCTAAGTTTACTGAATAGACAGGAAACAACATACGTTGTAGGTAATAAAAAATAAAAAACCTTGGTTCCTACCTGTGTTAGCGAAAGACCTCAGCGAGGTAGTGACCTCATGCTAAGAGTTCTTGATGGTCTGTCAAAGGGGTCTTATCCACTTACTCGACAGAACCTTAGGATCTTTGTCAATGGGGTCCTATCCACTTACATGACAAAACACCTTGCCTAATGGCATTATCATAGAGCACGACACTGATCCCGATCACCTGATCCTATCATCGGGTTAGTACTACGATTGAAAGGAGTCATCCCCAAACATCCTTTCAAGCAACCCAAAAAACTCAACACCAAAATTGTTACAAATAATCATTAAAGAAAACAAAAACAAAATTTAATTAAGGATCAGCATCCGCTCCATGTCCCAGCATAGTATCCGCTGATACATACGGTCCAAGAGAAAAACATTTTTCGTATGTTACTTTAACATCCTTTAAATAATGGGATGCAAATACTGAATTACATCTCCAATAAGTTGCTGCTAAAATGTCTCTCATTGACATATTCTTAGTAAAAGATAGGGAAGTTGTAACAGCACGGACTTCGTGAGCTTTTACCCTAAGCAGCTTTAAGGAGTTCTCTTGACAATCCCTGTGAGCTTCTGTTATCACATTCCTGACAAAGAAAGCCAGTGCGTTCTTTGACATAGGTCTCTTGGGGTTTCTTACTGAACACCAGAGACTCTGGCGACATCCCTGAAGCTGTGTCTTCTTTTTTAGATAGAACTTCAGGGTCCTGACTGGGCACAGAGACCGCTCCAACTCTACCTACCAGGGGAAAGAGTCCCTTGACCTCGAAAATTCTAGGCCAAGGTTTAGAAGGGTTCTCATTTTTTGCTAGGAATAGATGCTGAAAAGAAACCACAGCAGAGTCTTTTTTAAAACCCACTCGAGAGTCCAAAGCATGCAATTCACTGACCCTCTTAGCAGTTGCGAGGGCTAACAGGAATATACATTTTCTCGTAAGATCTCTGAACGAGATTTTATCTGGAGGTTCGAACCTATCAGAAGTCAAGAACTTGAGGGCTACATCCAGGTTCCAACTCGGGGGGAGAGAAGATCTCAATTTGGAAGTCTCAAAAGACCTAATGAGATCATGAAGATCTTTATTATTTTCTAAATTCAGGCCTCTGTTTCTAAAAACAGCTGAGAGCATGCTCTTATATCCCTTGATAGTAGATACAGCCAATTTCGACTCTTCTCTTAAGAAAAGAAGAAAATCGGCGATTTCGGTCACAGAGGTATTGGAAGAGGACAGCTTCTTCGACCTACACCATCTACGGAAAACTTCCCACTTCGATTGGTAGACCCGCAAGGTAGAGGACCTGCGGGCTCTAGCGATTGCACTTGCAGCTTTCTTAGAAAAGCCTCTCGCTCTGATCAGTCTTTCGATAGTCGAAAGGCAGTCAGGGAGAAACCTTGGATGTTTTTGTGAAACCTCTTGAAGTGGGGTTGTCTGAGCAGATCTGTCCTTTCTGGAAGAGATCTGGGGAAGTCTACCGTCCATTCCAGTACCTCTGTGAACCAGTTTTGGGAAGGCCAGAAGGGAGCAATTAAGAGTCAGTTTTGTTCCCTTCGATGCAACAAACTTTCTTAGCACTTCCCCCAGCAACTTGAATGGGGGAAAGGCGTAGGCGTCTATGCCTGACCAGTCCATAAGGAGAGCATCGATCGCTATGGCTCTGGGATCTTCTTCTAGAGAGCAGAAGTTGTCTATCTTCCTGGAGAGGAACGTGGCAAACAGGTCGATCCGAGGTTTTCCCCAGAGGGACCAAAGCTCTTTGCAGACTTCTGAGTGGAGCATCCACTCTGTCGGAAGTACTTGGTTCTTCCTGCTAAATCTGTCTGCTCTTAGATTTTTTACTCCCTGAACAAATCTTGTCCAGAGTATTATGCCCCGTTCCTCCGTCCAGATCAATAGATCTCTTACGATCTCGTATAGTGAGAAAGAGTGAGTGCCCCCCTGATTTCGGATGTAAGCCAGAGCAGTGGTATTGTCCGAGTTGACTTGGACTACCACTCCTCTGACTTCCGCTTCGAAGTACTCCAGGGCTAGATGAATGGCCAGGAGTTCCTTCGCATTGATGTGCAGTGACACCTGTTCCTTTGTCCAGGGTACCTGCCACTTCTTTTGGACCCAATGTTGCTCCCCAAACCTGTTTCCGAGGCATCGGAAAACAACACTAGCGAGGGTTCCGAATCAAGAGGGACACTCCCTCGTTTCTTCTTAAGGGGGTTAACCACCACTTCAGGTGTGACTTTATGTCTTGCTGAATAGGAAACGAGTCTGACAAATCTCCTGTCTTCTGACTCCACATTCGTCTGAGATAGAACTGCCGAGGTCTGAGGTTCAATCTCCCTAGGGAAATGAACTGCTCTAACGAGGAAAGGGTGCCCAACAGACTGAGCCATCGCCGAGCTTCGTTCCTTCCCTAAGAAGTTCAAGACTTTTTCTAAGCCTCGAGCAATTCTCTCTTGCGATGGAAAAACCCGAAAACCCTGAGAATCCATCTGTATCCCCAGATAGACCATGTTCTGTCTGGGGATCAATTGTGATTTCTCGAGGTTTACGAGTAGTCCCAGTGATTTTGTCAGTTCTAAAGTTGTCTCCAGGTCCTTCAAGCACTGATGTTCCGATTTTGCTCTTATGAGCCAATCGTCTAGATAAAGAGATATACTTATCCCTTTCAGATGTAGCCATTTCGCAACATTTCTCATTAGGCTCGTGAAAACATAAGGAGCTGTAGATAGGCCGAAGCACAGGGCCCTGAATTGGAATATTCTTCCCTGCATCATGAATCGAAGATACTTCTTTGATGAGGAATGCAGGGGAACATGAAAGTAAGCATCCTGTAGATCCATGAAGACCATCCAATCTCCGGGACGGAGAGCCGCAAGAACCGACTTGGACGTTTCCATAGAGAACTTTGTGTTCTCTACGAATCGGTTCAATGCGCTCACATCCAGAACGGTCTCCACCCTCCCGAGGCTTTCGGAACCAGAAAAAAGACGTGTAGAATCCTCGGGAATGCGGATCCTGGACCAATTCGATGGCCTCCTTTTGCAACATCTGTTCTACAAGGTGTAAAAGTACTTCTATCATGGCAGGGTCCCTGTACTTGGCCGACAGTTCCCTCGGGGTCGTCGTTAAGGGAGGTCTGTCTCGAAAGGGGATAAGATATCCCTTCGTTACTACTGAAAGGGACCAGCTGTCTGCCTCTCTCAGTACCCATTCTTCCGAAAATTTCAGAAGTCTGGCTCCTACCGGTGCTTGAAGGACTGGAAAATCACTTGGCTTTCTTGATAGGTCTGAATGCAGACCTACCTCTTTTTGGTACTCCTCTCTTCTTAGAGGAGGGTCTAGAAGAGGAACTCCCTCGAAAGGGCTGTTGAGGGGTACGTGTCTCTCTCTTCATAGTAGGAACGGAGGTCCTCGCTTTCTTTGCGGATTGGGCCAAAAGATCTTGTGTGGCCTTTTCAGTCAAAGAATGGGAAATGTCCCTTACTAATTGCGAAGGGAACAGTTGGTCCGAGAGAGGCGAGTAAAGCAGGGACGACCTCTGGATAGGAGTGACTGCTTTCGTTAGAAAAGAACTAAACAAAGTCCTTTTCTTCAAGATTCCAGTTCCGAAGAGAGAAGCCACTTCTCCTGATCCGTCCTGGACTGCTTTGTACATACAGGACAGGACACTATGAAGGACTTCTGGGCTCAGAAAATCCGTCTCCTGAGTTCTCTTGGCCAACACCCCAAGGGACCAGTCTAAGAAGTTAAAAATTTCCAAGACATGGAACAATCCCTTGAGGAGATGGTCCATTTCTGAAGTCCCCCATGTGATCTTAGCTGATGACAAGGCTTGTCTCCTCGAAGCGTCAACAAGATTTGAAAAATCTGCTTCGGCAGATGTCGGGAGAGCAAGACCTAGCGATTCTCCCATCTCATACCAGATGCCTCTCTTTCCTGCAAGTTTGGAAGGAGGGCAGGCAAAGACAGTTCTCCCCGCCTCCTCCTTGGATTTAAACCAGTTTCCGACAAACCGAAGCGCCTTCTTCATAGAAATGGTCGGTTTCATATTTAGGAAAGAGGACAATTTTGAGACCTTGGTGCTCGTAAACAAAGATCTAGGAGAAGGTGGAGCAGCAGGGCTTAACGAGTCTCCAAACTCTTGAAGCAAGAGGGCTGCTAGCGTCTTATAATCCGATAAGCCTGCAGCCGTATGATCTTCCAAATCCAACACATCTTCCAATTCTTGTTCAATCTCCATGGAGGAAGAAGGATCAACCAAAGAGGATTGTTTCTTCTCGATAGGAGATGAGTCCCTCGCAACATCTACCCCACTCTTGCAAGAGCGACGGCCGCCTGTGCGGCAACTTGCATCCTTACGAGAGATAGGCTGATCCTGCAACAAGACTCTCTCCTTCTCCTGACAAGAGCGATGGCCGCCTGTGCGACATCTCTCTCTCCTGTTAGAAGAAGGATGTCCCCTCGTATCGCTCTTACCGGAAAAAGCTCTATCCTGACAGGGGCTACGGCCGCCTGTGCGACATCTAGAGTCCCTGCCAGGTAAAGGCTGATCCCGCTCAAAGCTAGAAGAATCCTCTTGGTTCAAGTCTTTTTGAACAATTGAAGAATCTTGAATCTGTCGTTTGGAAGTCGATTGTTTATTTTGGCGCCTGGCTGGCGCTTCTGGCGCATTGCGCCAGGCTGGCGCTTCTGGCTCTTCTGGCGCATTGCGCCAGGTTGGTTTTTCTGGCGCCTTTGGCGCATTCTTTCTACTTCCTGTCCGAGGAGTAGAATACGCGATTTTTGTGCCAGAGACGTCTTTTCTTCCTGTCGATCTTTTTATCGGTAGGAAAGAGTCCTTTCTTCTGGGAGTCTCCTTCGTAAGAACTCCTACTAAAGAGGAGATCTGCTCCTGTACTTTTAACCCTCTAACGCCGACTGGACGTATTTTACGTCGACATTTTTTGTCTCCCGTGTGCCGACTGGACGTATTTTACGTCGACTTACAAAAGTTTTTTTAAAAATTCGCGGAACAATACTTATAGGCCTACAAGCCGAAAACTTTTGAATCACGCGCCTTGGGGGATGCTGGGAGTTCACGGATCAAGGTGTTGTTTTGTTTACAATCGTTACGCAGGCGCGCAAGCGCGAATTTCTTTCTTGCCGCACTAAAAAGTATCTGTGACACATCTCGGAAATTATTTCGTCACTTTGACATAATTTTTGTACCATTGTAAATTAGCCGTTACATGAAGTATTGTATATGAAAATGTGCGCATTTTTATGTAGAATACAACAATAAAATACTCATGATTGTAGCTTATCAGTTTTGAGATATTTCATATAAAAACGATAATTGCCAAAATTTCAACCCCTGCGGTCAACTTTGACTTTACCGAAATGGTCTGCGAAAAACGCAATTGATAAAGCTAAAACTCTTATATTTTAGTAATATTCAATCATTTACCTTAATTTTGCAACTAATTGGAAGTCTCTAGCACAATATTTCGATTATGGTGAATTTATGAAAAAAACTTTTTTCCTTACGTCTGCGCGGTAACTATTCCGAAAAAAAATCAAAACATACAGCGATTGTGGTAATGTTTGCACCATTTTAAATTAGCCGTTAAATAAAGTTTTATATATGAAAATGTGCGCAATTTCATGTAGAATACAACAAAAAATAATTGAAGGTTGTAGCTTTTCTCATTTTTGATATATTTGCATATAAATCACGATAAATAGAAAAAAACACGTTCGGTCAACTTTGACTCTACCGAATTGGTCGAAAAACTCAATGTGTAAGCTAAACTCTTACAGTCTAGTAATATTTCAGTCATTTATCTTCATCTTGAAACAAATTTGAAGTCTCTAGTAAAATATTTAGATTTATGGTGAATTTAAAAAAAAATCTTTCCTTCCCTTCGCGCGCGGATTCTCCGCCACAAATCTCCGACATACGTACGTCCCATTCTCGGAATATTTGCTCCTCATATTAGGCATTTCATAGAGTTTTATATATGAAAATGTGCGCAATTTCATGTAGAATAAAACAAAAAATATTTGAAGGTTGTAGCTTTTATTATTTCCGAAATAATTGCATATAAATTATATATATATAAAAAAATTCGACATTCGATCTACTTTAACTCGTCAGATATGGTCGAAAACTGCAATTGTAAGCTAATACTCTTACAGTATAGTAATATTCAATCATTTGTCATTCATTTTGAAAGAAATTAGAAGTCTTCCTAGGGACCCCAATAATGTAGATTTATGGTAAATTTTTGAAAAAAATATTTGTTTATGTCCGCGCTTTACAAATTCATGCATTATTTTGTGATAATATTTTCTCTGTGTTGCTTTTATCGTTTTACAATGTGTTATATACCAAAATGATCGCAATTTAGTGTAAATTACAACGAAAAAAAAGTAACTTGTTACCTTTAACCGTTTTGCGCACAGCGCGATTTGAATACAATTATATATGAAATTTCGTTCTTGCGCTATCATATATCGCATTATTTATATATGATAATGATAATTTTTTTTCATTTCTGATGGTTGCATACTAAACTTCAGGCAATGACAAAAATAGGAGCCAAAAATGAACTCTTAATCTTGAAAACTAAGCGCGCTGGTGATTTTTTTTAAAAAAGATATTGTCATGTTACAATAAAGTTTATACATACTTACCTGACAGATATATACTTAGCTATAGACTCCGTCGTCTCCGACAGAATTTCAAATTTCGCGGCACACGCTACAGGTAGGTCAGGTGATCTACCGCCCTGCCCTGGGTGGCAGGACTAGGAACCATCCCCGTTTTCTAATCAGAATTCTTCTCTTCCACCTGTCTCCTGCGGGGAGGCTGGGCGGGTGGGCTATTAATCGTAAGATATCTGTCAGGTAAGTATGTATAAAACTTTATTGTAACATGACAATATCATTTTTATACATTCAACTTCCCTGCCAGATATATACTTAGCTGATTAGCACCCATTGGTGGTGGGTAAGAGACAGCTAACTACTGAAATAGACAGGTAAACAACATATGTTGTAGGTATTTATAAACCTTGGTTCCTACCTTATTAGGCTGAAGACTCTTCGCGGCTACTGCCTTGGAGTATGCTTAGCTCAAGAGCCGCAGCGAGATAATGATCTATGGCTAAGATTCTTGTGGGTCTGCCAATGGGTCTTATCCACTTACTCGGCAGAGCCTAAAGGCCTTTGTCATTGGGTGCTATTCCACTAACATGACAATACACCTTGTTCAAGGAGCACAAAACCGATCCCGATCACCTGATCTAACATCCATGTTAGTTCTAAGATTGTAAGGAGTTATCCCGAACTCCTCACAAACAACCAAAAAACTCGAAACATAATTACACTTTCATTACAAAATATACAAAAAAAAAATTTTGTACTCCCCTACTAGTCATACATACCCTTGATTTTCCCCTACCAGCAATGACACTCTGCTCCCGTGCGACAGTAGTGAGCTTGCTACTAGAAAACCAAGCACATACTGACAAGAGGGTTATGTACGATAAAAACACAAAATTAAGGATCAGTCTTTGCTCCAAGACCCAGTAACTGTATCTGCTGATACAAAAGGACCTAGCGAGAAGCACTTCTCATAGGTCACTCTCACGTCCTTCAGATAATGAGATGCAAACACTGAATTGCACCTCCAATATGTCGTCTCAATGATATTCTTCAGAGACATATTCTTTTGGAACGCCAAAGACGTTGCTACTGCCTCTTACTTCATGCGTCTTGACCGTTTAGAAGACCGAAGGATTCCTCCGAGCAGTTCTTGTGAGCGTCCGTAATAACGCTTCTCACAAAGAAAGCCAAGGCGTTCTTGGACATGAGTCGTTTGGGGTTCTTTACTGCACACCAAAGACCTTGTTTTGACAAGCTCCCATCTGCCTCTTCCTCTCTAAATAGTATTTAAGAGCTCTCACTGGACAGAGAGATCTCTCTATCTCTCTATCTCTCTGCCTACTAGGTTAGATAGGCCTTTTACCTCAAAACTTCTGGGCCAAGGTTTTGATGGGTTTTCGTTCTTTGCCAGAAAACATTGTCTGGAAAGAACAGATGGCAGCATCTCCTTTGAACCCCCCAACCCCACCGTGGAATCCAGAGCGTGTAATTCGCTCGTCCTCTTGGCTGTAGCGAGAGCCACCAGGAACAAGCATTTACCTAGTGACGTCGCGGAAGGACGCCACCATGATGTAACAAAGGAATTCGAATTTATCCGATGAAAGGAATTTCAGGACCACGTCTAGATTCCAACTAGGTGTTCTAGGAGTAGCTGCTTTCGAAGTCTCAAAAGATCTAATTAGATCGTGTAGATCTTTGTCGTTAGCAATGTCCAGGCCTCGATTCCTGAATACTGAAGACAGCATGCTTCGGTATCCTTTTATTGTCGATACAAAGGTGTGATTCCTCTCTCAGAAAGAGGAGGAAATCGGCAATATTCACTATAGAGGTACTGGAGGAGGACAGCTTCTGACCCTTACACCACCTCCTAAAGACTTCCCACTTCGACTGGTATACTCTTCTCATCGAAGCTCTGCGGGCTCTAGCGATAGAGCCCGCAGCCTTGCGAGAAAAGCCTCTCGCTCTGACAAGTCTTTCGATAGTCGAAAGGCAGTTAGAGCGAGACCTGGAGGTTGTGATGAAACCTCTCGAAGTGGGGTTGTCTGAGTAGATCGTGTCTGTTTGGAAGCGATCTGGGGAAGTCCACTATCCACTCCAGTACCTCCGTGAACCATTCCTGGGCTGGCCAAAATGGGGCTCTATGAGTATCAACTTCGTGCTCTTCGAAGCTACGAACTTCCTGAGTACTTCCCCCAGGATTTGAACGGGGGAAAGGCGTTAAGCGTCCACACCCGACCAATCCATGAGAAACGCATCTATTGCGAAGGCTCTCGGATCTTCTACTAGAGAGCAAAAGGTCTCTATTCTTTTGGAGAGGAACGTCGCAAACAGGTCTATGTGAGGTCTCCCCCACAGGGACCAAAGACTTCGACACACTTCTTCGTGAAGAGCCATTCTGTGGGAAGGACCTGGTTTCTCCTGCTCAGTCTGTCCGCTCTCACATTCTTGATCCCTTGAACAAACCTTGTGAGGAGAGTTATGCCTCTTTCTTCCGTCCAGGTTAACAGGTGTCTTGTCAACTGATAGAGGGAGAAAGAGTGCGTGCCTCCTTGCTTGCGTATGTAAGCAGAGCCGTGGTGTTGTCTGAGTTTATCTGTATCCCGGTCTCTGACTATCTGTTCGAAGAACTTTAAGGCTAGGTGTATGGCCACAAGTTCCTTGCAATTGATGTGCCAGGACACCTGTTCCTTTTGTCCAGGTGCCTGACACCTCTCTTGCTCCCAGCGTCGCTCCCATCCCGACTCCGAAGCGTCGGTAAACAACACTTGGTCTGGGTTCTGCAGGGCAAGCGATACGCCTTCGTTCTTTTGAAGCTGAGGGATCCACCACTTCATATGATCTTTTACTTCTTGTGGAAGTTGGAAGACGTCCGAGAGTTGACCCGTCTTCCAAACTCCCACACCTCTTGAGGAAAAACTGAAGCGGGCGGGAGGTGAAGTCTCCCTAGCCGAGAAGAACTTTTCCAATGAGGACAGGGTCCCTAACAGGCTCAGGTAATCCCTCGCTGAGCTGTTCTTTCTTTCTAAGAAGCTCGAGATTCTCGACAAACCTCGAGCGATTCTTTCTCGCGAAGGATACACCCGAACAAAACCCCGAGAATCCATCTGAATCCCCAGATAGACCAAGTTCTGGCTGGGGATCAGTTGTGACTTCTCGAGGTTGACGAGCAACCCTAGCGAATCTATCATGTTCCTTGTTACTTCTAAGTCCTCCAAGCACTGACTCTTCGACTTGGCCCTTATCAGCCAGTCGTCCAAGTAGAGGGAGATGTTCCATCCCCTCTAGGTGAAGCCATCTTGCTACATTCGCCATCAGGTTGGTGAATACTTGTGGGGCTGTAGACAGTCCGAAGCACAGAGCCCTGAACTGAAAGATCTTGTCTCCTATCACAAAGCGAAGATATTTCTTTGACAAATGGTGAATGGGAACGTGGAAATAGGCGTCTTGCAGGTCCAGCGAGACCATCCAATCTCCTGGGCGAAGCGCCGACATGACAGAGGCGGACGTTTCCATACGAAACTTCTTTTTCTGTACGAAGCGATTCAGAGCGCTTACGTCCAGAACTGGCCTCCACCCCCCCGATGCCTTTGGTACTAGAAAAAGGCGATTGTAAAATCCCGGGGAGTGTGTGGATCTTGTACAAGTTCGATGGCCTCTTTTTCCCACATTTGCTCCACCATTTGAAGGAGAGTCTTTCGCATTAACGGGTCTCTGTACCTCGCTGACAGTTCCCGAGGCGTAGATGTTAGGGGCGGTTTGTCGTCGAAGGGGATTACATATCCCTTCTTCAGGACCGACACTGACCAAGGGTCGGCTCCCCTTTGTTCCCATACTCCCGCAAAGTTCAGGAGTCTGGCGCCCACCTGGTGCTTGGAGGAGCAACAAGTCACTTCGATTTCTTGAATGGCCTAAATGAAGACCTTCCTCTCTTTTCAGAGCTCTTCTTTCTGGCAGGGGGACGAGCCGCTGCACCTCCACGAAAGGGCTGCTGAGTAGGACGAGGTTCCTTCTTAACCGTCGCCACTACCGGTCGTCCTTTCTTGGACGTTTGAGTAAGTAGGTCTTGTGTCGCCTTCTCAGTTAGTGAGCGAGATATATCCTTGACTAACTGAGAAGGAAACAGATGATCTGATAGCGGGGCAAACAGTAAGGCAGTCCTCTGGCTCGGAGAAACCCCTTTCGATAAAAGGGAACCATACACTGATCTCTTTTTCAGGAGACCAGCACCAAAAAGTGAAGCCACTTCACCTGAACCGTCCTGTACTGCCTTGTCCATGCAGGACAGTACGTTATGGAGAATTTCTGGGTTCTTCAGAAACTCCGGATCCTTAGATTTGTTGGCCAGAACTCCGAGTGACCAATCCAGAAAATTGAACACCTCTAAAGTGACAAAAAGTCCCTTTAGAAAGTGGTTCAACTCTGAAGTGCTCCACGTCGCTCTGACCGATCCTAAGGAATGACGTCTAGAGGCCTCCACTAAACTGGAAAAGTCGGCATCTGCAGAGGCGGGTAAAAGAAAGACCCATAGTCTCTCCTGTCCCATACCAAATACCTCTCTTCCCGTGCAATCTGGAAGGAGGCATGCAGAATACCGTCTTTCCTAACTCCTTCTTCTTGTCCATCCAAGAATCTAAAGAATGGAGTGCCTTCTTCATTGATATCGCAGGCTTCATTTTCAAGAAGGCCGACGATTTAGCCGTAGCTGAGCTCGAAAAGAGCGAACGAGGAGAAGGAGGAGCCGCAGGACTAAGAGAATCTCCAAACTCTTGTAGTAGTAAAGAGGCCAAGACTTTGTAACTAGAAAGTCCCTCATTAGCAGGAGGTTCGTCGTCAGACAACTCGTCTAACCCTCGATCCGACGAAGGAGAAAGTTCACGTTTTGAGGAAGAGTCCTTCCAAGACCTCCTATGTTCTGAAGGAGAGGAGCTCCTATTTGGCGAAGAGTCATAACCTCCAGGAACGAGTCCCCGACTCTTGACTCCTGGCTCTTGACTCTTGCCTCCTGACTCCTGCCTCCTGACTCCTGCCTCCTGACTCCTGCCTCCTGACTCCTGCCTCCTGACTCCGGACTCTTGGCTCCTGCCTCCTGACTCCTGCCTCCTGGCTCCTGGCTCCTGCCTCTTGGCTCCTGCCCTCCTGCCTCTTGCCTCCTGGCTCTTGCTCCTGGCTCTGGCTCTTGCCTGCCTGGATGCCTCCACACTCTTGGCTCTGGCCTCCTGCCTCCTAATTGACTCCTCACTCCTGGCTCTTGGCTCCTGCCTCCTGGGTGACTCCTCACTCCTGGCCGGTGCCAGACGTCTGATTGTTTCATCCAGGTTCGTACCGGAAACCTCACTCGGGTAGGAGTATCGATCTGGAGGTAGGCACCTCCAAACGTCTGGAGGATCTTTTAATAGGAAGGGAAGTGTCTTTCTTCTAGGAGGCATCCTTTGACAGGACTCCTACAAACGACGAAATCTGTTCCTGCATCGCCATCATGAACCTCTTAGTAGCCTCCTCTTTATCCTCTTCGGGAGGAGGGGAAGGAGGAGGGGAGGAGTCCATAGCCTCCACCTCCTGCCTCCTTCTCACTCTGGTTGGAAGAATGGCTCTTCTTGCCTTCTTAACTCCCGATGGAGACTCCTCCGGGAAGTTTTCAGGGCTCGAGTCGATAGTCGGCGCCCTCCAACTCCTCTTGAGAGGCCGAGATCGATCGGAATCTCTCCAATCACGTCTCGGTGACGAAGATCCCGACGACGAGAAACACTCACTTAGGACGCTTTTACAATAGCGGTCCTTGGCAGTCTGGGGTGTCACAGAAACCGCCGAAGGGACACCTGATCGGTGGGTATTCTACCACAACCTCCTTTGGCCTTTTCGACATTCCTTATCCTCTGGGCATGTGAGCTTGGAAGAGGTCTAGACCTAGGAGCGTTGCTGAGCCGACCAGATGCCCCCTCCACTACACTGGGACAACTTATATCACTGTCTAATGACAAATCACTAGCCTTACCTTGTATGGCAGCCATTTTGTTTGTTTTCCATTACTTTGAAGGCTGCTTTTAGATCTGCAAGTTCTTTCGCTGGATCTACAGGTTCTGCAATAGGAGGAAGGGGCTGCAATGGAAGGAGAAGTAGCAATACTTACCCTTGGGGAAGATCCCAAGCTTGGAATTAGTTCAGATCTAGAACTACTTAAACTTCTATGAGAAGCCTTCCTCACTCTTTCTCTTTCTAACTTTTTTAAATAATTAGTTAGATTCTTCCATTCGTTCTCACTCAAGTTCTCACATTCTTTACAAGTATTAGTAAAAGAACATTCATACTCCCTGCACCTCTTGCATACGTGTGAGGGTCTACCGAAGCTTTCGGCAACCTCACCTTACAGCCTACATTCACACAACGTCTCACAACCATACCAGAGTCAGACATATTTAAAGAAAAATCCAAAATCAAGTCCACAAAACAGTCCACAAAAGCGTATGCCAATCCAACAATCCAGATACGTCACCAAAAGTCGGTCAAGAAGATCAATTGCCGGTGAAAAAAGAAAAACCAATCGAGAGGAACCAACAACAATGTTGATGGTCCGGGCGACAGAAGAATTCTGATTAGAAAACGGGGATGGTTCCTAGTCCTGCCACCCAGGGCAGGGCGGTAGATCACCTGACCTACCTGTAGCGTGTGCCACGAAATTTGAAATTCTGTCGGAGACGACGGAGTCTATAGCTAAGTATATATCTGGCAGGGAAGTTGAATGTATAAAAAAAATTTTTCGGCTTCCACGCTCACTCTGAAACACCTCCGGCACACGGGAGACAATTTTTTTTTTTACCGCTTCGGCGTAAGAGGGTTAATAGAATTTTAGCCGCAGCATTCTCTTCTTCCTTTTCCGACGTAGGTGAAGGAGGTCTAGAGGAGGAAGGAGACTCCGAGTTGAGAGTTGGAATATACTTGGCTTTTTTCCTTTCGCAAGGCGATCCTTCAGGGAAAAACTCCGGACTTGAATCCAAAGTTGGAGCTTTCCAACTTCTTTTTAAGGGGCGTGAAAGTTCGTCAGAACTCCAGCCCTTTCTTTGTGGTGAAGAATCAGAAGAAGAAAAACACTTTTTTAGGATGCTTTTCCTATAGCAATCCTTGGCAGTTCGGGACGTCACAGAATCTGCCGAGGAGACGCCTGATCGGTGGGGATTCTCCATAACCTTCGTAAGGCTTTTGACATTCCTTCTCCTCTGGGCCTGTGAGCTTGGAAGCGGTCTAGGCCTGGGAGCGAGATGAAGCCGATCAGACGCACCCTCCACTGCACTGGGTACACTTACGTCACTATCACTGCGCTTACCTTGTAAAGTTTGCATTAGACGTTCCATCCTTTCAAGTGCAGCCTTAAGATCTGCAATTTCCATTGCTGGGTTTGCAGTCTTAGTAGTACAAGAGGAAGTAAATACAGGTTTAGGGTTAGGTGTTATATTAATTGGCTCCTTAGAACGAGACCTACTTACGCTTCTGGAGGAAGCCTTCCTAGCCCTATCCATCTCCAATTTTCTTAAATAGGAATTTAAATTCTTCCACTCTTCCTCATTCAAACCTACACATTCATTACAGGTGTTAGATACAGAGCATTCATTCTGTCTACACCCTTACAAACTGTGTGAAGAGGTCTACCGAAGCTTTCGGTAGCCTCACCATACATCCCTCATTCACACACTGTCTTCTAACCGAAAAGCTAGAGTCCGACATTATGAGAAAAATCCAAAATCAAGTCCAAATAACAGCCACGAAAGAGTATGCCCAACCAAAGATCCAATACGTCACCAAAAAGACCGGCTTAGAAGATCAATAGCGATGAAAAACACGAAAATCAAATCAGGAGGAACAACAACAATGTTGATGTCCCGGCCGATAGAGAAAATCTGACTTAGAAAACGGGAATGGTTCCTATTCCCGCCACCCAGCGGCGGGGCGGTAGATCACCTGACCTACCTGTAGAGTGTGCTGCGAAATTCAAATTTCTATCGGGGACGACAGAGTCTATAGCTAAGTATATATCTGACAGGGAAGTTGAATGTATAAAACATTGTAATTACTGATCACCCTACAGTAATGGTAATTACCAACAAATGTTGAACAGTTAACCTAGAAAGAGGGAGAAAAATCACAAAACCATAATACGAAAGTGCAAAAACACTCCAGTGCACTAAACAAAAGATGTAAACATAATAGAAAATATGAACTCATGGAAAAATTAACAAAAGTTTGGGGAATCGAACATGAAGTGAGTTGGTCCAGAGACAACATGAAAGTGAGCTAGCTGACTGAGTGATGCAGTGACTGATAAGCCCATCCCATGAGCTACCTGCTGTCTTCCTTATAACAACTCTTTTAACTAATGGTTCTGTTTAGTTTATTTTGTCAACCATGAAATAGACTAAATTATAAGTAGTAATGGGTTTGTTGAGAAACAAATCCTGTATGGCCACATTTCACAAACTGTATTTCAGCAGTGAACTTATATTGTGACTTCAATGCCTATTCCAAGAATTAATACACATTCCAAAGCATAAGGATAAGTATTCTGATCATATACCATATTGCTATATTACCCAGTAGTACCAGAAGTCTCTCATTCATTTTGCTATAAAAACAGAATTACTTTCCTGACAGTATCAATGATACTGACACACACGATCTAAGGAGTTACAATAATATACTTTGAAGTGACAAACAATACTGATTTCATTTATATAACTTTTTTAATTTACCTCTATTTCCTTCTCTGGATGCTTGTTTTGCAAAACTTACTTGATCTATATGAATGGTCACTGATTCTGAATATAATACTAATATCATTGACAGCAGACAGGTTTTATGAAGAAAAAACATTGACCCAAGTGTAATATAAATAACTAAGAAGTAATAAGCAAGCATAATGTTCTGACTTCTGACTTACTTTTGCGATAATGTTAACCATGTAAAGGAAGTGAAGAAAATAAACTAAACATGAAATATTCAATTCAAAGATAAAACAAGTGTCTTATTACTTACATGCAAAGATAAAACAAGTGTCTTATTACTTACATGCATGTCAGCATCAGTTAATTCAAGTATCATGTCAAGATCACAGTTATGACGCCCAAATGTATTAACAGATGATCCAAACGGTAACACTGCAGCACTTGGGAACAAACCAAACAATGCAATTTCTACCTGAAAAACAAAAATGAATGTATAAAAAATGCACTAACGTAACCTCTCAATTATATGGACTAATAGAGCCTAGGATAAAGGCAAAATCTAGATAAAATCAGTAGAATTAAAAACTCTGCGCATGTAAAATGGCAACTCCATACATACCATGACTCTCCCTACTTTGTCAATACCGCATAATCATTAACAGTATTCTTATAAACCACCATCATCACATTAAGTTAAAAACTTTAATCAAAAGGCAACTATCTATGCACCTTATTTTCCCATATTTGTGACAAAATATACTATATAAATACACTTTGAAAAAAGCAGCCCTTCTTTTTCTCTCTCTCTCATCAACAACACACAATTTGAAAGTTAGACAGGCTACCTGTGTTAACCCTCAGCCTATCACGTTTTATCATCATTAATGTTTTTTATAAAGCAAACTTTCTTAGCAAATGTTACTGTGATGGTAACTGCTTCATAGCAAAAAAAGATAAAGGAAAGGAAAATGCATTTTCGAGAAGTTTGGCAATAAGGAGGCTTTCGCGCCTGTGTTGGAGGCGCCTGTTTTCGCGGTTGTTCTGGAATCGTCGGGCGTGTTGTGGAGCGCAACACGCGCCTAAGTGGTGGGAGAAACGCAGCGAAATATGATGCAATATTCTGTCGAGGGTCTTCTAAGAAGTTCTAGCAATCTCGGGAGCCTGTGACGTTTGCCATAGGCTTCGCCCCCTGAGTGTCGTATAAATATGACGGTCGAAGTAGGAGAAAGCAGAGATCGTGAGAGAGAGAGATCACCAGTTAGTCACAGAGAGATATCCTCAGTAAGAGCCACAGATCAGATTATCAGTGAGAGATCAGCAGCAGCAGAGATCATCCGTGGGAGATAAGAGAAAAAGGGACTGACGAAGGATCAGAGGAAGTTGCACAGGAGTTAGTTGGATTCTGGTCTAGTCATCTTCAGGTGTGGACGACCGAGTTATCTCGACGTTGAGCAGACTTCAAAGAAGAAAATGTCCTGCTAGAGGTTTTGGGGAGTTCCTGACTTTCAAGTATTGAGAGTAGACTTTATTTTCTGCGATACGGAGTCAAGAGGACGTCTGCAATCGCCGTTCTCCTTTTGTGAAGCCATCGCTTCGAGTCGCTAAACTAAGCAGCAAGTACTTGAATTGCCTCACTGTTCCCCCAGTTCATGCTGTGTAAGATTTTGCCTTTTTATGTAAATAGGAGATACCATTCTGCATTTACCTTTGTTAGTAAGCTTGTAAATAAACCTTTGTTGTGTTAGTGTTTCTTTCTATATTCGTATCCCCAGTTTCAGCTGTTGGTGTTGAAATATTTTTTTTATTTATTTCATATCGAACCTGAAGCGGACCTCTCTCAGAGGCCGTAACAGTTACCATATTGTATTAAGTTTGATTTGATTTGCTTATAATTAGATAAATTTGACTTTTTCATTTTCTTACCTGGACTTTGCCAAGTAATACTACTACATTCATATTGTGCTGTGGACTGGGCTCTTTCATTATGTTAATTTTAAGAACATTTAAAAAGTTATCATTAATTGTCTGTTTAATTATACGTATTCACTGATTTCTAACTTTGCTTTATCATGTAACTGAGTGTAACTGTAAAACACTGTTTACATCTTTAGTACATATGGCATTCTCAATAATGATGTGTCCAAAGCAAATTAATATTAAATTACTTTTCATATCACCTCATAATATCACAGAAAGTTTACTTTTGTGTGTGTGTGTGTATGTACATCTATATGTGGCATTTCATCAATGTTGATGTCACCGTTTACCTTTTTTAACTTATACTTTAATACAGAAATACCCCAAACTTACGTGAGGTTAGGTTCCAGACCCCCCACGCAAGGGGAAGTTTCGCGTAAGTTTGGCAGTCTCTAAAAATGCTAATAAATGCTTGCTTCTAGAGTTTGTTCGAGAGTTAACATTAAATATGACCCTAATCATACTCCTTAAGTATTAAGCTGACTTTTAAATGAAATTAAAAGAAATGTAATTTGATTTAAAAGTTAGTTTAATACAAAAACACCCTTAAAAAAGAAATAAATGGTTGGCGTAAAAATAGATACAGTAACTAATACGTACATACGTATACATTTTTGTACGTATACTAACGTTTCCCCTAATTCATGGGATGCCATTTCCTTTTTCTTTCAGAGTAAAAGATGTTTTCCTTGTGTTACTAGGTAAACTTCATAAGTCAGTCATAAAATAAAGAATAAAGAAAACATGTACATGTATGTACGTACGTAATGTCTGCAGAGGGTGAAAAAGCATACACAAAATTTCCATATCAATTTTACACTTAAAAGGATGAAAACTTATACTAACTGTAGAAAATAAACAAAGTTTCTGAAGGGATATAATCTTTGAAAAGTGTAGTAACTTTGTGAATGGGTATCGCATCTTGTAAAAGTATATTCAGTAACTGTAGGTGCTGTAATTATTCCTTATCATCATATTTAAGCATGTACATAAATAAAAACAATATATTTTTAATAAAGATTTAACAAATAAAGGCTTTAAAACTTATAAACATAAACACTTTTGCAGGTTTTTGCAGTGTTTCTGGAGGATTCACAAATGTTCGTGCTATTGTGAAGATATCGCGTATGATAATTAGTTAGGTTCCAATGAAAAGTTCGCGCCGTTGTGAATTCAAACAAATCGAATTGCATAAGTTTGGGGTATTACTGTACTATCATCTCATAAATCATAATACTACATGAGAGAATATTTCATCACTATTGACAATATATTTCATCTCAAATATAATGTTCACATTCATGTTGAAGAGCTTCATAAAAAGAAAAAAAGCCATACAGTCAACCCACGAATTCACAGGGGATGGGACCACAACCCCAGTGAATATAGCTAAAATCCACAGATACTTAACAACTAAAAACACTTATACCTGCCTATTTTATATAACAGTTTTATCATGAAAAATGTATTTAGTCATGAGAATAATACGAAAATACAGTAATTAGTGAATATATGTCAATGAAAAATTCTACAAATAGGCAAATTTTCTGCTAACGTGGATATATGTATGGTCTCCAGAAAAGTCCGTGAATAGGTGAAGCCATGAATCCAGAACTGCAAATAGGCAGGGGTCAACTGTTACCTTATTGTTTCGAAGGATCAAAGAAATTAAGTTGCCTGTACAGTCAAGTGCTGGTATTCGCAGGAGTTTAGGGACCATCTGAAGCATCAGATAAGTGATAGGTCTGGGTTTAGAAATACTAGGGGAGCTGCAGCAAGAAGTCCTTCCTCATCCACCACTCAAGGGAGGGAAGAGGATTTTGATTCCAAGGGATAAACAACTAATCTGACTAAGACTTTTCTGTGAGTCAGTGCTTCTGGAGATAGAATTAAAAAAGCCTCAAGCATAGTCTGCCACCCATCACTAGCTTTTCCAATGACATGTAGCCTACAGAGAAAGTCAATATTTTGTGGGAAGCTCATCTATGGATACAAATCTTTCTGCTTGAGAAAGAAAGTTGGAGGCTCAATTTCTCATTGGGGGAAGCCCAAAGTCATAGCATTCAGGACCATCCCTGATATGTAATTTCTGAGTTGGAGCTAAAACTGAATTCTCCAGGTTGATTACAATGCCCTATAGCCTGGGCTAAGGACAAAAAGGTTTCTAGTCCTCAGGCAATCATCTTGAACTTTGCAATCATCAACCATATAAAGGGGAATTTTATACTTCCCGGGTAAGAAAGTAGCCATTTTGTGAGGGGCAGTGTTCCAGTAAAAACCTGAGGAACAGAGCTGAGGCCAAAACAGTACTCAAAATTGAAATACAGTACTCTACTTTGAAAGACGAAGCAAAGAAACGTCTGAGATTGCTGGTGGATGGGTCATGAAAATAGGTGCCTGTCATGTCAGCAATAAACATCCAGACCCCATTTTCTAAGCCATCACAAACTGGGTCAGAGCCGACTCCGAGGAGAAAGGGAACTACATTACAAAGAAATTAAGTTTTGACATGTCTAACACTGGCCTCCTACCCCTGGTAGATTTCAAACTAAGAAAAGGCTATTGTAGAAACCTGTTGTATCAGAAAAACGACCTCCTGTTTTAAACACTCTCTCTTTGCCAAGTTTGAACAATATGAATCAAAGGCTATTGGATATGGTTTTGCCCAAAAGTTCCCACACTTGTGCTAAAATGTTGGTGGAACTTGGTGCGCATTCTGGCATAGCATTGCTTGTGAACAAGCTTGAGTTTTTCTTGATTGTTAGTGTGCTGGCAGTGCTTGTACTTCAAAATTTCATGGACTGAACTTAAGCTGTCATACCAGTGCTATCTGAATGAACACTGTTGATAACTTTATGAGCACTTGCATCAACATAGATGGAAATCACGTGCAGCCAAAATGGAAGCAGATTTAAGTAAAGCTTGATTGGAGATGTGTCTGTGATATAGGACTGACTGGATATTATCATAAGATCTTTGTAACAATTTTATTTTCTCCTTTGATGGTAACTGAAGGAATGACTTGGGTGGAGGGGGACCTTTGATCCAACTCCAACCCAGTCCTTTGGAAACAATGCTCTGTGCCCATTTGCTGAACCCCCACCTGTGCCGGAAGAGGAACAGCCTCCCTCCTACCTGGGAGATCTCACTGCTGTTGTGCGGAATGAGCTCCGCGTCCTCCATGGAAGTGCTTACCCCTGTTGGTAGCTCTTCCTGCACCTCGTTGCCGAAAGGCACCTCTAGCCCTGCTTCCCCTAGCAAACCTGTTGAAGGTTTGGAAGGCTTGGCTTTCAAACACCTGGTTGAATGCCGGGGAAACAGCGTAAGAGGTCGAGGGCTGACTTTGTGGGGACAGCAGGAGAATCGGTTGGTTCTGTCCTTTTGGTGCTGCCGATTGTCCTGTCTGAGCAACCGGAACAGCTTGAACGAAGTGTTGCTGTTGCTGCTTCTGGTATGGCTGGAACCTCTTTGTCTTCTTCAGCTTTTTGCTAGAGGAGGAAGGGTTCTCAAGTTTCCTCTTTGCCGAGAGACCCCAACGAGCTCTGAGGTTCTGGTTAAGCCTCGTCGCCTCGTGTTGGACCTCATTAACCCTCTTACGCCGACTGGACGTATTTTACGTCGACATTTTTTGCCTCCCGTGTGCCGACTGGACGTATTTTATGTCGACTTACGAAAGTTTTTTTTAAAATTCACGGAAAAATACTTATAGGCCTACAAGCCTAAAACTTTTGAATCACGCGCCTTGGGGTATGCTGGGAGTTCACGGATCAAGGTGTTGTTTTGTTTACAATCGTTATGCAGGCGCGCAAGCGCGAATTTCTTTCTTGCCGCACTAAAAAGTATTTGTGACACATCTCAGAAATTATTTCGTCACTTTGACATAATTTTTGTACCATTTTAAATTAGCCGTTACATGAAGTATTATATATGAAAATGTGCGCATTTTTATGTAGAATACAACAATAAAATACTCATGATTGTAGCTTTTATCAGTTTTGACATATTTTCATATAAATAACGATAATTGCCAAAATTTCAACCTTCAGTCAACTTTGACTCTACCGAAATGGTCGAAAAACGCAATTCTAAGCTAAAAATCTTATATTTTAGTAATATTCAATCATTTACCTTAATTTTGCAACTAATTGGAAGTCTCTAGCACAATATTTCGATTTATGGTGAATTTATGAAAAAACTTTTTCCTTACGTCCGCGCGGTAACTCTTCTGAAAAAAATCATACATGCGATTGTGGTAATGTTTGCACCATTTTAAAATTAGCCGTTATATAAAGTTTTATATATGGAAATGTGCGCAATTTCATGCACAATACAACTAAAAACAACCCATGGTTGTAGCTTTTATCAGTTTTGAGATATTTTCATATAAATAACGATAATTGCCAAAATTTCAACCTTCGGTCAACTTTGACTCTACCGAAATGGTCAAAAAACGCAATTGTAAGCTAAAACGCTTATATTCTAGTAATATTCACACATTTAACTTCATTTTGAAACAAATTGGAAGTCTCTAGCACAATATTTCGATTTATGGTGAATTTAAGAAAAAAATTAATTTTCTTTACGTCCGCGCGGTAACTCTTCCGAAAAAATCATACGTGCGATTGTGGTAATGTTTGCACCATTTTAAATTAGCCGTTACATAAAGTTTTATATATGAAAATGTGTGCAATTTCATGTAGAATACAACAAAAAATAATTGAAGGTTGTAGCTCTTCTCATTTTTGAAATATTTGCATATAAATCACGATAAATAGAAAAAAAAACACGTTCGGTCAGCTTTGACTCTACCGAAATGGTCGAAAAACGCACTTGGTAAGCTAAAACCTCTTACAAGTCTTAGTAATATTTAGTCATTTATCTTCAACTTGAAACAAATTCGAAGTCTCTAGCACAATATTTAGATTTATGGTGAATTTAAAAAAAAATCTTTCCTTCCCTTCGCGCGCGGATTCTCCGCCACAAATCTCCGAAAAGCGTACGTTCGTTTCTCAGAATATTTGCTCCGTTTCATATTAGGCATTTCATAGAGTTTTATATATGAAAATGTGTGCAATTTCATGTAGAATAAAACAAAAAATATATGAAGGTTGTAGCTTTTCTTATTTCCGAAATAATTTTTTTATATATATATAAAAAAATTCGACATTCGGTCAACTTTAACTCGTCAGATATGGTCGAAAACTGCAATTGTAAGCTAATACTCTTACAGTATAGTAATATTCAATCATTTGTCTTCATTTTGAAAGAAATTGGAAGTCTCTAGGACAATATTTAGATTTATGGTGAATTTTTGAAAAAAATATTTGTTTACGTCTGCGAGTTACGAATTCATGCATTATTTTGTGATAATATTTTCTCTGTGTTGCTTTTATCGTTTTACAAAGTGTTATATACCAAAATGATTGCAATTTAGTGTACATTACAACGAAAAAAAAAGTAACTTGTTACCTTTAACCGTTTTGCGCACAGCGCGATTTGAATACAATTATATATGAAATTTCGTTTTTGCGCTATCATATATCGCATTATTTATATATGATAATGATAATTTTTTTCATTTCTGATGGTTGCATACAAAACTTCAGCCAATGACAAAAAAAGGAGCCAAAAATGAACTCTTAATCTTGAAAACTAAGCGCGCTGTGATTTTTTGAAAAAAATATTTTTTCCGCTTCCGCGCTCACTCTGAAACACCTCCAGCACACGGGAGACAATTTTTTTTTACCGCTCCGGCGTAAGAGGGTTAACTGCCGATTCCAGGAAGAGGTCCGCTCCCCAGATGTTGGAGGAAAGCAACTTGTTCGGCTCATGCCGAATCGTTGCTTCCTGAAGGACGTGCTTCCGGCAGTTCCTTCTTGCCACTATAAACCCGTACAAGTCCGCTTGGACTGTCTGGGTTTGCGACTTGGCTAGGAGCTTAAAACGAGGCTCCGTGCTGTACGTCAAAGCAGCCACTTCAGTCATAACCAGGGTGTTGAGGGTTCTGCCTAGCCTGGTTCTTGCCTCAAACTCTGCCTGAATGAGGTTGTCTGGTAATCTGGGTAACCCCTCACCGAACTGTTCCATGGCACAGTCCGGTTTGAGTTTACCTACTGTAAAAGTGGCCGGTAGGTTCTCCCATAGATCACCGAAAGCAGGGAAGAGAGGGGACGTAGGGTCCGATTCCCTTAGTTGTGGAAGGGGTTCATCCTTCATGCCCGCCTGCATTGTGACCTCTGCTATCTTCGTCGTAAAGGGGAATGGCGCCTCCTCCTCTGTGGCGAAGATAGTAAACGGGCTCATGAATGCTTGGAGTCTGGTGTTAGTGCAGTCCCATTCCTCCAAGCAATGCAAACCACTCTCTCTGAGCGTTTCCACATTCCGGAATGGAAATCATGCCGTCCTTGAAGGGAGCATAAGCTGCTATCCTCCAAGGATTACTCATAGAGAAAGCAGGGAGGGTGTCATAGTCCGGCAGCTGGGCAAGACCAGCTCCTGCTACCGGGAGGTTGGCCTGAGGTGCCTGGTTCAGGCCTGCTAGGCAATTCTCTTGGTCGGACACTTGTTCAGTCAGGTTCTGAATGGATTACCCTGACTGGTTAAGAGTGGTAGAGAGTTGAGCAAACATCTGCTCAACTCTCGTACTTAGAGACCCTACCAAATCACCTACATGCTGCATCATTCCTGCCGAAAATGCAGCAGGATCGAAGGTACCAGGTACCACGACCCCGGCAGGAGTCACCGGAGGAGTTCCGGCAGCAGCGGGAGAAGGCACAGACTCGGCAGGAGTACGGACCTTCTCCTTAGAGGACTTGCCTCTTGACCCTTTGGATTGTGAAGACGAAGATGACTTCACTTTCTCTGCTCCGAGATGGGAAGCCGGAGGCTTACGAGAAGTAGAAGAAGACGACGTCTTTTTGGACGACGTCTTCTGAAGGGTCTTCTGCTCCCTGTGCCCCTTTACCTTGGGGGTCACGGATGCAGCAGGTGTACTAACAGGGATCTCCGATCCCGTAAAGCCCTGAAAAGAAGATGAAGGCACAGGTGATGAAGATCCAGAATCAACCAAGGGAAGCCCTTGGGCACCCAACAAACCTACCTCAACTAGTAAATCCTCCGCACCTACCGTCATTGGCTCTATATTAAGATCAAGTGTGGCTACTTCCGCCACAATGTCTTGGCCTCCTCCCTTAATCAAGGCTTGTTCCACTTGCTATTGAATGGAAGCAATT
>NC_087200.1:150924014-150964150 GCF_015104395.2 Macrobrachium nipponense
CTAGAATGGCCAAGATTAGTTATGACTCACTCTGGAAGTGGGTGAAGTGTAGAGGACAGGAGTGCAAGAAAGATTTGACTTGCAGTGATTGTCAGGGTTGGGATGACTAGATGTGGAAAATGTTTGTCTTTGATAAAATAGTAAAAGATAGGAAGAGAAAGGCATCTCAGAAGAGCCAAGAGTAGATCAGGTGTTGAGGCGACTCTGCCTATAGAAGCAAAGAAGTCAACTATACTATCTATTCACATCTTTTGTTTGCTATCTCTCTGATTATTAGTCCTCCCACTTCATCATTGCTTACTCCAGTTCAGGTGTCCCATGCTTCAAATCTCGACACTATTGCCAGCCTTGAGTCTAAAATGGACAAAGAAATTTGAATTTTTAGCAAAGTCTGTGATGGATTTAAGTATGTCGTTCCGTGCATTTGTCGAGAAATCAAGTAGTGCCAATGCAAGTGAAGTGCCCAGTGTCAGTGTTGTGCCTGAGAAGGTGGCTGTCCATCCCCCCAGTTCTCCTAGACAAAGGTCACTGTCCCACTACCCTGCACCTGGGAGAAGACATACCAGAGGTCAAAGGGAGACTGGGGGGGTTTGCCCATGGGCAGTCATCAACTCTGTTGAACCTGTTGACTCACAAGTTTCGACTAAACACCATTGGAAAAGCATTGAAGCAAGTGATGCGCAACTGTCGTCGGATTCTGAAGTGTTGTCGATGGACAAGAAACAGCATCATTGACGTCTTGTGGCATTCCATCCTCTGAAGAGACATGCTTCATTTGCGGATTTTTCGACTCCTCTTGTGAAGAAACATAAAGAGCCCGAAAGGAATCCACCATCTTACAGCTTTGTGCCTGACCCTCATTCATTCTTGCTCAGATCAGTCATCGGGAGAGTGTCAAGTTCATACTTCATACTGGTGATAGAAATATTCTAGCTCCTAGGTGCTCGGAGCATAGAACTTGGATTCGAGCTTGCAACTCTCCCAGGTGTTTGTCGGCAGGGGTTAGACTTGTTTGCCTCTTCCAGCGCACTAAACCTTACCAGTCAGTTGATCATCAACTAAGAGGAGTCATTCGACTTCAATAGCAACAACGTCTACGACCACTTTGCAGAAGGAAGGTACGTCCTTAGGATCTTTCAGCCAGCAGTTACAGGAAGTCATGGGTTTCCTGACGAAAGATACTGCTTCTAAAGGATAGGACAACACTCTGTCACCAGTTTCATTGGGAGAGGAAGAACCAGAGCAAGACTCGAAGTCCTTTTCAGCTTACTCCAACTTCCTTAAGTATTTTATGCTGAAGTATTTGGATTTCTTCAAACCGGCTCCCCCATCCTCTCTACCTTCAACTTTTATGATGAACAAAAAAGCATTCGAAAGTGGATTGCCTAAATTGGCTTTGTCCCATTCCTCCAAGAAAGTTTTGAAGTGAATGAGTGGTTTAGCTACCAAGCAATAGTTAGTTGAGGCAACTTTCTCTTACCCCCTTCAAAACTTCTTAATAAGAAGTACTGCTTTTATGCCACCAGAGAGGTTCCATCCCTGAGAGTTTCTGCTTCCTCCCAGGGGGACTGCTCCTGTCTAGTTGACTAATAGATTAGAGGTCAGCTTTCACTACATTGAAAGTGACATTTCCTTCATTCGGACTTCAACCATTTAGTTAAGAATATGTTTAAGGTCCTGGAAGTTTTTTGTTTCCTGGACTGGATGATAGGAGCGCTGGCCAGGAAGATTGAGGAGTGCCAGTCTGTATGAAGAATTCGCGTTGGACTTGTTTGGTGTCTTGTCCTGTGCAGACAAGGCAGTAAAAGATGGCTAAGGAGAATTAGCTTCCCTTTCCACAATGGGGATATGAAGAAAAGGGAATTGTGGTGCTCCCTCGCCTCTCTTCTCACACATGAATAAGTCATACCTTTTCACAGAGGAAACAGTGCAACAGGTGGTTTCAGATCTAGAGAAGAAATCGATGAGGCTCCTGAAGGAGACCCTACTTACAGTAGCTAAGTTGTCTCCATTACATAAGCACCCCTTTTGGGGAGGTAAGACAAAGCGGCAGACCAGACTTAAGTCTAACCTTTGTCCTCAGCCAGGTCCACTAGGAAGTCGTCCTTCAATTCAACCACTAAATAATCAAAAAGTCCTTCACACACCAGTGAGAGTGAGACTCCATCTCTTCTCGAAAGAGTGGAGCCAGAGAGGAGCAGAACCTTGGGTTGTCCAAAGTGCTTCAGGGAGGTTACTCCATCCCCTTTCAAGAAGACCCACTGCTGTCCAATTCTCCAATCAAATTGACAGCATACTTGGAGGGAACGGAAGGATCTTTGCCTTTAGACAAAGGAGTGGAAGCACTGATCAAGAAGCAGGTGATAGAGAAAGTAAGAACCCTAACAAAGAACGGTTTTACAATAGGCATGTCAGCTTTCCAGCCAGAGAACTGGATGGCGATTTTCGACATGGAAGATGTGTATTTCCATGTCCTTATTCACTATTTGTCCAGAAAGTTTTTAAGGTTCTTTTTCATGGGAAGGATTTTTCAGTTCAGAGCCCTCTGTTTCAGACTGTCAACCACCCCTTAGGTTTTTACTGGGATCCTTGCTTCTCTGGGAAAATGGCTCTATGTAATGGGAATCAACGTATCATTCTGTCTAGACATCTGGCGCCTGAGATTCAAGTCGATTCGTCAGTATGTGTGGAGGACTTAGACAAGACATTATGCCTAAATCAACAGCTAGTAATACAGGGCCCCCTACCCTCTGGTTATACTCGTTTCACATTTCTGCGGTCCACTTTGTCACAGATTTTTGTGGAACACATTAGTCACCCTTATCCTTTGATAAAGAAAAACAGCAGAAAAATATCAATGAAACATTATTTCACTTACAGAATCCATTTATACTGTGCTCTCTCTCTCTCTCTCTCTCTCTCTCTCTCTCTCTTTTATACTTTAATTTTAAAATACAGTAATTTATGAATACACAGTGTTGCTTTACGAAAAAAAAATGAACTATTGATAATTTTAGAGATACTGCTAAAAAAATCTGCAAATTAGTGAGTTTCCCATGGAAATGTGAATAATTTGTTCCAAAAAATCCACGATAAAGTGGACTGCAGAAATGTAAAACGAGTACAACCTGGGGGCACTGTATTTACTAGCTGTTGAATCAGGCATAATTATTTTCTTGAATTTTTTCAGTAAAAAGCATCACTCAGCTGATTCTAAGAGCATAAACAAAAGACAGAAGTACACTGGATTACAACAATTACCTTAATTATGTTATAAACGACATTATGTTGAATAGGACTGATATATTTTTATGCAATAACTTTATTTGCTATAGATCAAAGATCAGCAAGAAATATGCTGTTAAATCATGCCAAAGAGGAAAAGACAAGCAAAACATCTCGCTAACATACAGAAGAAGAAAATTTGCTGTATAAGCCAAGTTAGTGAAGGAGAGAGAGAGAGAGAGTTTTGTAGGAAGGAGTCCCCTGTCTCGCCAGACGCAATGCCCCTGGCTATGGTCTATGAGCAAAGAAATCTTCATTTATGATTAAATTGTGATAAATAACATAGTTTTGGTATATTAATACCCAAAAAGGGATATAAAATTCATATCATGATTTATAAGCATTGTCTTTGTAAAAATACTACAATGAAAAACTTTGAACTCCTGTATCTCAGAACTATACATATTGACCTTAAAATTCTATCTTCTCCCTTAGTTTTAAAGCCATAGCATTGAAATTTGTTATATAACTTAAAAAGACATTATAGAACAATCAAATGAAGCCATTTTTCCCAGTTTTTGTTTCTTTTTTTCCCCTGATTTATATGGCTTATATTTTTACCATAATAAAAAAAAAATTCATGTCTAGCAAAAAAAGTACTTTTAGGAAAAAACTCTTCATTTGATTGGAGGTCTACATCAGGTCTATATATGGTAGTAATCCCAGGTGTTAATATTAAGTATCAAGGGAGGAGATAGAATATGAAAAATGGTTATTTTCAGGATAAATTGCCCTGGCGTCACAAAACTGAAGGTGAGAGGCGAAAATCATATGCACCATTAGCTGCAAGATCAGATGTTTTTCTTCCAAGTGACTGTGATTTATTTTCTCATTTAATATTTGGATTTTGATGCTTTGGTAGATGCAAATGGTGCTCGATCTGCCTGGTTGGCTAAAGTAATGCAAGAGACAGGCCATTAGCATTCAGATCTTATGTTTTTATTCTAAATTTACAGTGCGTTTAAAAGAATCATTTTTCTACACAGGAATTTTACATGTAAATGCATGCAAACAGATTTGTTTCTAAGTGGACTTACACTAGTTTAACAGAAGTTGTAACTTGTAATCCTGATAAAGAACTCTACCTAAACTGTAAACTGTAGTTAATGATACAAATCTCTTTTACAAAAAGCTGTGAATGATCAAGATGTTCAAAGAAGAGAACATTTTTTTTGTAAGCCTAGTGGTCATTTTATTAGTAATGTTTTACTGCAATCTTGTATGTTTTACTGAAGCAGTTTTTAAAATTACAGGTTCGTAAGATATTGGGCGCCAGAGTTCCTATCATAAAATACTATCAAGATTATACAGGCATTGAATGTGATCTCTCTATGGCCAACAGGTTTGTATATAAGGGATCTTGTAACATTTGGTGGCATAATGATATTGAATCCAACTTAATACAGGTGGCCCTCAGTTACCGGCAGTGGTTCTGTTCCTGGCCGACGACTCTAAGCGATTTTAAGTCTACAGCCGCCTGACACCTTCTTTCAGAATACTGAATCTGTTAACAGCACCCTAGACCAGCCAAATGGCGCCGTGACCCCACAATGATACAATAAGTGAAATTATATTTATGCAGTATAGTACTATAGAATTTACTGTACAGTAGCAGTGTATAGTATATATAGTATTATAAATACTGTAAAGTGAAAAAAAAGCCTAGCTTTAATCCTTTGGGTGTCTAGAGTATGTAAAGATATAATAAGGTTTTATACAGTGTACAGGTAGCTGTCGTGTTCAGGTTACATAATTCGTCTTACGATAATCCGATTTTATGAGAAAACAAATTACAATAGTCTAACTTTATCCCATCTTCTAGTTACATAAGTTCAAAAACAGCAAAAGAGAATTATGAAAGTATGGTTTTAACGTTATACTTGTTACATAAACATGTACAGCCATGAACAACCAAACAGGAAAATTTTTTTTTAAGTACAGACGAATTGGATAACACATCCGCTTGGCTTGTATGTCAATCGTTGTACTATAGTACATTATTACCATAGTTATAAATGACATTATGTAGAATAGGATTGAGATATCTTAATGTAATAACTTTATTCGCTATAGATCAGTATAGATCAAAGATCAATAAGGGAATATACTGTTAAATTTAAACCTAGTTATAGCTGAAGCTGAGAAAACTGTTCAAGCTGCTAATGACCATTATCGTGCATCAGCAACAAGGATAAAACTCCAGTAAAAGTATGCCATCAAACACAACCGTAGATAAAACTGAGATACAGTGTTCCCCTGTATTCGCGTTCTCCGGATTCGCGGACTCACTGATTCGCGGATTTCTCTCTGGACCATATCTACTCACTATTTGCGGGGGATTTGCCTATTCGCAGGATTTTCCGGTGAAAATCACCACCAATTAGTGTATTTTGATGTTATTTTCATGACTAAATGCATTTTATGGTACAAAAATAATAAGTTTAATAAGATTAAATGATATCACATAGTAAAAATAATCTCTCTCTCTCTCTCTCTCTCTCTCTCTCTCTCTCTCTCTCTCTCTCTCTACAGAGATGTAGGTTTTTTGTATGATAAATAATTGATTTCATATTTTCAAATATTAATATTAATGTATACAGCAATAACATCAATTCATTAAAGAAAATACTAAAGTGAATTAGTAAGATTTTAGTTCATAAATTTGAAAAATTATGTAAGAATGAAGGAAATCCCAGTCTTCTCTCTCAAACTCCAGGTACTAAAACTGTCAGACATATCAAGTAATGGGACGGAGGGGGAGCAGCTGTTGGATTGTTGCCACCAAGTGTTCATGAAATCTCTCTCTCTCTCTCTCTCTCTCCGTCTCCTCTCTCTACTCTTCTCGTCTCTCTCTCTCTCTCTCTCGCTCTCTCATTTACTGAGACTCAAGAATTATAAAGTACATGTACTATTTGTTTTTAATACTTTAAAATAATAATAATAATAATATAATAATAATAATATAATAATAATAATAATATAACTGTAATTACAAAATTCATATTATGGGATAGTATTTGAAAGTAATACAATAATCTATCCATTTCATTTTTAATTAAGGATAACTCTCTCTCTCTCTCTCTCTCTCTCTCTCTCTCTCTCTCTCTCTCTCTCTCTCATCTCTCTCTCTCTCTCTCCCCCTTTTGCCACACAGGATATGTATGTCATAGTGGTAACTCTCTCCCCCTGTTTTGCTAGAAGCAATATAAGTATTTTATGAGAGAAAATGAGAGATAAACACACACTCTCTCTCTCTTTACGGAGATGAAAGAATTTTTATGGTACTAGTATGTAAAATGTTTATTGATATTTTCTGTTAATAATAATAATAATAATAATAATAAAACTGTAATTACAAAATTTGTATGTGGTAGTATTTTAAAGAGATAAAAATTACCTTTCCATTTCACTTTCGTAAGAATAACTCCTCTCTCTCACTGTGATAAGAGAATTTTTATGGTAGATGCATTTTTATTTATATTTTCAAATAATAATAATAATATAACTAACTACAAATGAACATTCTTCCCTTCGTTTTTTTCTGTATCAATTTCCCTACCTTCTCGTAACTCCAGTGACGCTCGAAGCTGGGAAGCTGTGTAACAGTGCCATACAATGGTCAACGAATTTAATGATTTTTATGCAATATCTCTCCTCTCTCCTCTCTCTCTCCATCTCTCTCCTCTTTGAACTCGAGTCACTCTCTCTCCTCTCTCGCTCTCTCTCTTCTCTGTTCCTCTCTCCTCTTCTCTTACTGGTAGATTCTTTTTATGGTACATGCATGTAATAAGTTTATTATTAATATTTTCCAATAATAATACTATATGTGTAATAATAATACTATAAATGTAATTACAAAATTCATGTGTGAGTATTTTAAATACAATAATCTTTCCATTTCACTCTTTTAAATACTATAAGGACAATTTTAAATACTGTAAGGACAATCTCTCTCTCTCTCTCTTCTCTCTCTACTCTCTCTCCTCTCTCTCTCTCTCTCTCTCTTCTCTCTTGGCTGCAGTGTTAGAAGTACGTATGTATGTACGTATATACCTTTAAGGGTACAATGTTGTAGGATTATTTTGAAATTATATTGATACAGTCTCTAAGATTAATACATTAATATGATAATAATTTAAGGTAAATTTGATGTAGGATGTTAAATAAGGTTTACATTTGGTCTCTCTCTCTCTCTCTCTCTCTCTCTCTCTCTCTCTCTCTCTCTCTCTCTCTCTCTCTCTCTCTCTCTCTCTCTCTCTCTCTCAGCAAAAGAATTGATATACAGACAAACATAATTGTTCAGTCCTTTCTTTCTCCCTTCTCTGGAATAGATATGTGTATTTATGGGAGGGGAAATAAGTGTTGTCTATAGAAGTTCTTTTCAATCTATTGATATCATAAGGAGTTATTCTCTCTCTCTCTCTCTCTCTCTCTCTCTCTCTCGTCTCTCTCTCATCTCTCTCTCTCTCTATCTCTCTCTCTCTCTCTCTGTTTATTGGCTTGTTTATATATTTCTAATGGTAAAATGTTTAAGATGACTTTGGAATGATATCAATAATACCAATTCAGTGGTATCTTTGATGTAGGATGATACTTCAAGTATACATTTGGTATTTGAACTTTCAAGTTAGGCAGATATGGGCATTTTTAGAGGGGAGTTCTAACTATTCGCGGGTTTGCGTTATTTGCGGGGTCCCTGATACACATCCCCTGCGAATACGGGGGGGACACTGTATAATCAGTTTAATCAAAACTACTGTGCTTGAAAGAACTTATTTACTGGTGGTTTCTCGCCAATAAAAGATAAATAACGTAAAGTTCGTATTACGATTATATAAAGGAAAACTGCGAATGGAATCATGTATTGTTTTACTCAATAAACATGCCGCCAATGTAATCTGTTAACAAAAAAAAAATTACTTCACAATCACAATGAGACATATTTAAGTAATATTTCCTCCTAAAAACACATCATACTATAAGGAAAAATAACCTTGTCTCATATAAGTCAAGTACTATCTAGATATTTGTTTATGCTAACTAAAAGCAAGAAAATTTGTTCAGAATTGCGTTAAATATGGTAAAACAAACTCGTATTCGCCATCAGTTGATATCCAAACCAAAACATTGGCCGCTCCGTGGAATACTGGCTTAGATTTACCGTAGTATTTTATAATACAATAATATGAGAATACATACAATATTATTGGATGCAGTGAAGTAATATATAACGATTTGAAAGATTTATGGAAAAGATGCATATTATTTACTTTTTCTTCTGTGCTTATCTTAATTTTCGTCACTATGCCACCTACGTAGCAGCGGCATCTCAAGCTTGTACAGTCATACTTCATTTTTTTCTTGTGTAACAAAGCAAAAAATTGACCGAGTTGCACAATTACATTTTGTACTTCTATCCCATGGAAAAACAAACAAATTGCAGTGTTGCAAAAATCAAATGTATATGCGAGTTTTTTTTTTTAAAGCAATTTATGCAACAGTTGTAAATATAATTTGTTATAAAAACGTGATTCAGGCATATGAATTAAAATATTATTATTCGGGCACGACTGAACAACCTATTGTCTTCATCATGTGAAGGGCTGTTACAAAGACTTCAAATGGACATGCGTAGTGCCACTGTATCGTATTTATGTACAAAAATAAAAGAAATACCCTGTAATACATTTTTATACACATTTTAAACATAAAAGCATGAAAACTTATAATAAAAGCTGAAGTTTCATTAACAAAATGAGTTATAATTAGCTCCCAAATTAATAAAATATAACCACGTGAAGTCTTTCTAATGCATTTTTCGGAACAGCAGCGGACAAGAACAAACATGAAAAAATATCCTCTGATATACGCGGAGGGCACTTACAAAAGCAGCCATAATTTGTATCATATTTATGTACAAAAATAAAAATACCCTATATGTAATACATTTTCATAAACATTTTAAACATAAAAGCATGAACATTTATAAAATTGTCATTGATGACAAACCTACACGGCTGTGTGTCTCCTGTACGTGTGAGTACAGTAGGGCCTCGATAATCACGGGAGATAGGGCCCAGAACCTCCCGTGATAAGTAAATACCCATGTTATCCTGATACCCCCCTCAAAAATTGCTGAAAACTGCCTACTTTAATAGTTAACCCACCCAAGACCACTATTCTAATGTTTATAACTACCTACTTTAGTTCAAACACCAAATATGTCTTCAACTATTACCTTAAACGGAATTCAAGATAGTTTCAAAGTTATTTTACAACATTAGCCATAAAAATATATGTAGTATATTTGCTACTGTATTTATGTAGCCTACTAGCCTATGTATTACAGCAAGAAGCCTACATATGCATGCTCATGTGGGCCTCTTTTCTTCACAACACATGTTAATATATTACAAGTAATAACCTTCATCTGACTTAGGCTTCTTTCCCATAAGAGTAAAAGAATCAGGCTTTTGGATGCCACATAATTAACTCATTTATATGGGTACAATTTAAATAATGCGGCGAACACCACTTCAATAACAACATAGAACGTGGGCAGGCCAGTGTTGCCAAATGGGAATGGCAATTTCTCGCTAGATTTTGCTCCATAAAGTGCTAAAAAATTCACATCATACACAACAATGCCACCCAGCCAATTTCAACCGATTGCTCTCTTTTTCAATTCAAACATGTTTCTAACATACACAGTGTACTTGCACATTACGTTACATGATTCGTAATAATTTTGAAACCTATTCTGTTCAATTCCTGAAAATAGTTTTGCAAGATTTTGTTCTTTTTCTTACATGATATATCAAACATAGTAGAATAAAAGAAATATTCAACTTAACATTACAAAGTTTTGATGTCAAAATACGCATGCCAGATGTATTTGAAAACAAATGCAAGTTTTCCTGCCAGATGCTGGATTGAAAATTTTCTAGCTAATTACCTTAAGAAAATGAAAGCTAGCATTAAAAAGAATGTAAAATTGGTAACACTGGACTCAATAGATCTGTGTTAGTAGTACAATTGTATCATTAAAAATATCAAAATAAACAAAGTCGCAAAGCCGATTCTATTCATGTTTTTCTAAACACGTAGCCTCAAGGAAAACTTTATTTTGTTTGTTTCATCGTGCCACAAACCCCTGACAATGCAGAGTACATATAATCATTCTAAACTATTATTTACTACCAGAATAACAATGATATTGTGTATTGAAAATGAATGTTCCGTATATTCCCAAACATTATTACTACCATGACTAGTACTATTACAATTTCGAAAGATAATCTTGCTGTGAACACTACCATAATTATATTTTCATTTACGTACATACATTTTGTCAGCTGGTCGGCTTCACATAGATAAAAGTTGATTTCACTGATTAAATTATTCCACGTATAGCCCTTTTATTATGAAGATATAACGATAATATAGAAGGTAAAAAATGGTTTTCGTACTTTGTTTATGCTTCGTCGGGGGAGAGAGAGAGAGAGAGAGAGAGAGAGAGAGAGAGAGAGAGAGAGAGAGAGAGAGAGAGAGAGAGAGAGAGAGAGAGACTATTGCCTGGTTTGGTTGCAACATTGACAGATATCCATTAGCAAAAGTTGAATAATAGTTGTGTAATGAGAATAATGATAATTTTAATAACACTGTTGTTTTACTGTGTCTAATCATATTGCATGCATTATTACCATATTATAGTATTATGATATGGACATAGCGATCTATCATTTGCATTCTGGTTTTGTTTACATAATTAAAATAATCAACTGATGTCGTTTTACCAATATCATCACTGTTTTTAGTTGCCGAACGGAACTTAATTCAGAGATATGCCTATAATATATAAAGTGAGAATGGTTTTATTACCTTTATTGTCAGTTAATATCGTAATGTGAATCTGTTCATGTATGTTGGTGGTTATCACACTGCAACTAGGTTTAGCCCACCAATGAACGTCATACATATATCTTAAATAGGCTATTTATTATGAAGATATGCCAATAATATATAAGGTGAGAATAGTGTTGTTACCTTTATTGTCAGTTAATATCATAATGTGAGTTGTTTCATGTATGTTGGTGATTATCGGACCGCAGCCGAGGCTTAGCCTACCGATAAACATTGCATACGCAACACATTTGTCCCGCGATGCTGCGATTCATACCAGCGATATAGCATGAGAAGCGGTCCAAGAAAAAACCTGTGAATGACTGATTCCGTGATTACTGATCCGCGATTAAGCGATGCCCCACTGTAATGCTTCATTGACTTCCCTTCATGGCCATGTCTCTCCCTTACATGTGCGTGTTCACGATCATGGGGATGCTGTATGTGAGAGGGATTCTTCACCATCTTCCTTCCACGGCTGCCTTACACGTGTGTTCATGATAATGGGAGTGGTAAGGGTGCTTCTCCATCTTCCTTATGTGCTCGTGACTCTTCTTTACACGTACGTGATTGGTGCTAACCCCTTATCCCCTGTTGCTGTTCCAGTCCATCAGAAGGATGATAAGGCACTAATCAAGAAGCTGAAGGTTTTTGCTACAAAGGTGTCTCCTGCTACTTCCAAGGATTCTTCTCTCTGTGAGGTTGCGGTTGATGGTCGAGTGTGTGTGAAGCATCCTTAGTCTGTGGATGTGTTTCTTGCTCTCCTAATAGAGACCAGAACCTTAGGAGTCAGTCTCCTTCTGGCAGTTCTCTTTGACGTCATTCCTTGTCTCGAGACCATGGTCGGTTGTTGTCTCATGGACATGATCTTGGCTCGTCGCACGCCTATGTACGTGATTCGTTTTGTGAATGTGTACATAGATCATCCCGTGTACGAGTGCGTGATTCATTTCATGAATGTGTATGGGGTTTGTCACACAGTCGTGTAAGTGGTTTGAGTTGGGACCATGTTCAAATTTCATTGCATGGCAGTGTTCCAGAACCCTCGGTTTCGTGATCTTCATTGTTTAAGGGCTCCACTCCAACCAATAAAGAACATAATGCTAGGCTACCCAGGCAAGATTCTCCAATGCTGTTGCAGAAGGATGAGGATCTTGCCAAGCCCTCTTCTTCTTCACGTCATCTGTCTCCTTTGTCGGAGCAGGAGGAGGGAAAGAACCAAGAGTTTCTGTCTTCTTTCTCACAGGTTGATATCATTTGTGAGTTCAACAAAATCTGGAGTGTCAGACACAGGCTCAGTCTACTATGACTCCTACAGGTATAGAGGCCTTACTGGGTGCCAGACAAGATTCTAGGCCTTCATTTGAGCTTCCCTTGTGAGGCCATGCTCAGTCCACTTTGCAACCTGTGAATGCCTAGGTCTTGGATAGTAATAGCTCTTTGCACTCCAGTGCGATGTAGGAAATATTACTCCACTATGGTTCAATTGATGTCCCCTCACCTTAATCCTTATGTGGTCTGTCTTAAGCCTAGTTTGACCCTAGAACAGGTTCGGTCTGAAGGTCTGTCATTTTCTTGGCTATGGAGGATACGGATGCTTCCATCTTCCAGACTGTCTTCTGGCTGGACTTATGGTCCACTGCGATAGCCAGGATAGCTTAGGATTGAGCTTGGTTGTTGCAGTCTGGTGAAAAGGCTATTTCATATCAGGGCCACCTTAGTGCAACTTTGTGGGCTTAATCTCCTTCTGGCCAGGAGTGATGCATCCTGGTCGAAGGTGGCAGGGTCAGTAGATAGCAAAGTCCCTCAGAGTGGCTCAATTAAATGCACAATCTATTTAGAACAAAGCAGATCTCTTCAAAGCATTGGTAGCAAGTGAGGAATTAGACATAATAGGTATCACAGAAACATGGATACAAGAGGTAACAAGAGACTTCGTAGGAGAGTACCAGATAGCTGGATATAAATTGTTCAAAAAAGATTAGACTCAATAAAAAAGGTGGAGGCATTATATCACATGTCAGGGACCACCTCAGCCCAATTGAGTGTAAAATTACAACAATGCAAGAAGTGATTGGCATCAAGATAAACAGTCTAGGGAAGAAGATAACTCAAATACTAATGTACAGACCTCCCCACCTGCCACAATTGTCCGATGAGGAGCTGTATGCACTACTAGGACAAGAAATAAACAACAAACTCTGCATAATAATGGGGGATTTCAATGCAGCAGTATACTGGGACACAATGACCTCTGCATCAAATGTGGAAGGAAAGAGACTTAGATTTTGTAAAAAATTGTTTCCTCCACCAATGGGTTGACAAACCTAATACAGGGGGTCCTCGAGTTACGACGTTGATCCGTTCTTACGATGCGTCGTAACACGATTTTCAGCGTAAGTCGGAACATTGAAAAATACCACATGATTTAATGTAATACCTATCAATAACAACGAGAGAACAATTCCTTACCTTTATTAGTTTGATTGGCTTGCACACTGGAGAGGAAGCTGCGGTGCTGGAGAGACTGGGGGAGGTTAGTGAAGAGAAAAAGAACCTCCAGAAGTTGCTGGAGATGCTGAGGCAGGTGATTCTTGAGGTGAGGCAGAACATACTAGTACTGGAGATGCTGAGGCAGGTGATTCTTGAGGTGAGGCAGAACATACTACTGGAGATGTTGGGGCAGGTGAGTCTTTAGGTGAGGCAGAACCTACAGAAGGTGCTGGAGATACTGGGGCAGGTGAGTCTGGGTTAGCAGAACATTCAGAAGGTGCTGGAGATTGTGGGGCAGGCGAGTCTGGATTAGCAGAGGCAGCTGAGGTAGAGGGTACAGGATCTCCTGCAGGCCTCTCTAACCTTCTTAAAATACTGCTCCAGGTTAGTCTGAACAGAGAGCGACCTCTTTACATCCAAGATCTCCTTGTAACACTGCATCAAATCCATGACGCCTCTGGAAACCCTAGTGACCTGTCCAAGTTGGGATCCTGAGCCTCAAAAGTTGACAACGCTTGCTGCAACTCTGCAAAACCTCTTATCAAGTCCTGCCTTGTGAAAGCCTTAGGCTCTGGGTGGGTGCTTCTTCTTCTTCCTCTATCATCTGCTTCTCCAGTTGTATCAGGTCCTCAGCAGATAACTCCTCGCCATGAGACTCCAGCAGCTCTGTAACATCATCAACCTCCATCTCCAAATTGATTTCCTTACTCAGGGCAACAACGTTCTTGACAACTAGCTGAACTGTGTCCTCAAACCCATGGAAATCATTCACAAATTGAGGACAAATTTTCTTCCAGACACCATTCATGTTTGTTTGCTTAACCTCCTCCCAGGAATTAGCAATGTTCTTTACAGCATCAAGGATGTTGTAGGATTTCCAAAAGTCCTTCAGAGTCAAGTCCTTCTTGGTTTCAGTTGCCTGTAAAGCCATAGCAATTGTCCTTCGTAGGTAGTAGGCCTTGAACGAAGCAATCACTCCTTGGTCCATAGGCTGTAAAAGGGCCGTGGTATTAGGTGGAAGGTAAACCACCTTGACATTAGGGTTGAAGTCTCCCAGCTGGGCAGGGTGTCCAGGGGCATTGTCCAACACTAGCAACACCTTAAAGGGGATACCCTTGGAGGCGCAATACCGCTCCACACTTGGAACAAAATGGTTTACGAACCAGTCCTCAAACACTGCAAGTGTCACCCATGCCTTCTTGTTGGACTTCCAAATTACTGGTAGTTGACCCTTCCAAATGCCCTTGAGTGCCCTTGGATTTTCAGCCTGATACACCAACAGGGCTTCAGTTTGAAGTCGCCAGCAGCATTATACGCCCAAGAAGTAAAGTTAGCCTCTCCTTGCTGGCTTTATGACCGGTGCTGACTTCTCCTCCTTGGCGATGTAAGTGCGGTTAGGCATACGTTTCCAAAACAAACCTGTCTCGTCTACGTTAAACACTTGCTGAGCAGAATAACCCCCCTCCTTAATTATCTCAGACAACGCTTTAGGAAATTCACTCGCTGCTTTCTCATCCCCACTAGCAGCTTCACCTTGCAATTTAAGGTTATGGTAATTGGCCCGAGCCTTAAATCGCATAAACCAACCCCTACTAGCCACAAACTCTTCACTTTCACTTCCTCCCCCTTTTCTTTTTCAACGCTTCAAACAATCTTTTCGCCTTCTCCTGAATCACCATAAGGCTGACTGGGATACGCCGTTGATTTTGGTCTTCCAACCAAGCCACCAATAACCTTCCATTTCAATTATTAGACCACTACGCTGCTTAGTTATCACTGTCGCTTTCATAGGAGCAGATCCTTTCACATGTTCAACGATGCGCTCTTTATCTTTGATAATGTGGGTAGCAACGGTCGAACGGCTAAGGCCAAGCGAGCGGCCAATGTTTGTTGGCGTTTCTCCCTTCTCAGATCGCTTTATAATGTCCACTTTAATTTCCATGGTGATGGCCTTTCTTTTCTTCGATGCACTACCATCAGAAGAGTCCGCCTTGCGCTTGGGAGCCATAACAAAGAGCAAAAAGTTACAAAAACGATACAACACGAGGGAGAGAGAGGCAGTGTAAACAACCAAAATGGCGTATGGGCGAGGAATGAGCGTAGCGAAGCGACGCCGTCCTCTCCCCCACAAAGCGTATTCTTCCGCCGTGCGCCCGGAACTAGTTCGCGTTGTTTATGTTGCTTACGACGCTAAACCGCGTAAGACGGAACGACGCAAAATATTATTTTTTTATATATGGGGGCGCGTTCGTAACCACGAAACATCGTAAGTCGAGACCCGGCGTAACCCGAGGACTTACTGTAGAAGGAAACAACATACTAGACATCGTCCTATCAACAGAAGATAGTCTAGTTTCTGACCTTTCAGTAGGTGCAAATCTAGGCAAAAGAGACCATAAAATTATTACGTTTCTAATTAATGTTCAACGTAAAAAAGAGAAGATATTAATGAGATTAGACTACCGTCAACAAGACCTAAAAAAAAGCTAAAGGAGTACGTTAAAAATTTAGAGTACGGTGAGAACACAGTCATAGGAATACACAGAAAAACACTGTAGATGTACTATACCATTAATGCAAATACGTACTAGCAAATGGCAGTCTTCGGCTTAAGTGGTTCAACAGAGAAATGAAAAAAGGAATAAGAGAAAGAGACAGTACACTAATCAGTGAACCCACACCCAACACCAGAAGAAGCAAGCAGGCATAAAGAACTCTGTAGAATGGTTGACAGATTAGTAAGAAATGCAAAGATAAATGAGGATAAGAGAGTTGCATCAGTTTGTAAGGAAAACCCAAAAGAATTCTTTGCGCATGGTAATAGTGGGAAACCCATAAAAAGTAGCATAGGTCCCCTTAGGAACAATGGAGGAAACCTGGTGAACTCAGACCTGGAAAAAGCAGAATTATTGAATAAGTTTTTTACTAGGGTTTTCACAATTGAAGACACTACCTCAATACCGGAACCTGCTATTAAATAGGAGTGGAGATTGACTTATCACTGTTTAAAGATGTTTCTGTTAAAAGAAAATAAAAGTTATTTCAAGTTGGCATATGAAATATCATATCCAAGATATTATATACAGTGGTACCTCGAGATACGAAATTAATCCGTTCTGAGGCGGCCTTCGTATTATGAGTTTTTCGTATCTTGGAACACATTTTGCATGTAAAATGGCTAATCCGTTCCAAGCCCTCCAAAAACACCCCAGTAAATTATATTTCCAGGCCTAAAACACATGTTCTAGGGTTACAATGCCAATCCGACGGAAGAAATATGACTCCAAAAAGGCAAAATACTGTACATACTTGAGTAATATTCAACTGCATGTAATGTTCAACCCCATTTTTACTGCATATATTAGGACTTTAGCATATGTCCCTTAGCAATAAGCCTAGCCTATGTTGGCGGTTGCTACTGTAGCCTAGTCTATGATTCTGACATCTAAACCTAAGAGCTAAAAGCCTAGAATATGCCAATAAAATGTATAAATAATCAGTATGTACTCATTTCAAATAATTATTAATTAATCATTAACTATAATACACAAACAAACAAAACACAAACCTTCCAGTCGATTGTTTACATTCAGCTCTTACCCGTCTTACGAGTATCGAACGAGCGCCAAGCAATCATTTTTCCTAGCACACAGTAAGCCATAAATTGTCATTATTATCTCTCTTCAACTAATGAAACTACCAAACAGTATAATAACCATTCATTTCTATTCTTTATTCTATCTTTACCTAATGGAGATACTGAGTTACTGATAGCTATAATGAAACATACGTATATGTAACGTAATAATAAAACAGAAGAAGAATTCTAAAAAATACGTATTTGTTGGCAGTCTGATTTATTTTATATTTTATGATATCTAATTCACAATTTTTTTATTAAATGTATTGCATGTACTCATTTCAAATAATTATTAAGTAACCATTAACTATAATAAACAAAAAAAAAAAGCTTCCAAACGTTTGTTTACATCCAGCACTTACGAGTATCGAACGACCGACAAGCAATCACTTTACACAGTAAGCCATAAATTTTCATTATCTCTCTTCAACTACTGAAACTACCAAACAGTATAATAACCATTCATTTCTATTCTTTATTCTATCTTTACCTAATGTTTTTTTTTTTATTAAATGTATTGCATAAATAAGTTTTTCAATTTACACCATCCTTTTGCCAATAGAATACTTAAAGCACAAGGGGTAGATGCTGACCAATAGGAGAGCAGGACCTTATGGGGTGACTAGCATCAGGAACCAATGGGAGAGCGGGAGGATGGTGGCGAGTTTACTCAGTTGGCGGCGCGGGAGTTTTAAAATTGTTCTCGGTGGTCCAGGCGGATCTCGGGACTTTACAGCAACAACCTTTCGTATCTTGAAAACTTTTCGTATGTAGAGCAGTAAAATTTTTCGCAATGGCTTTCGTATCTCGAGTTTTTCGTAAGTAGAGCCTTTCGTATCTCGAGGTACTACTGTAATTAAAAATTTCCTTAAATTAATATAAATACATTTTGCTTGACTGAATGGTGTTGCAATGCATTTGAAGTGTATGGTTCGGTCGGCACACCGAGAACACCAAACAATTTCGAGGAGATTGGTGTTGATGCACAATTACTTATAAGTCTTACATTTGCTCATTTTCTTTTTAGTAACATGAAAAACGTCAAGGTGACAGAATGTTTTTGTTAAAATGAAGGAGAATTCAGGTATACCAGAGAAGGAAATTGGAAATATTGTTTTTTTTATTTCTATATAAATGAATGGTTTAATGCGAGTCACATAGGCCTAGAATAATTGAAATTGATAATGACATCTGTGTGAACGAAGTGATTGGTGCTTTTGGGATTTAGGTTAAATATCAGGATGTGAATAGCATTCATGAAAAGAAATTATGTAGAAACGGCACTTTTACTTATTATATGGGATGAACATAATTTACTGTTGTTTTTGCTTAATTTTGTTCGAAAGAATATACTTACTTACCTTTAGATGATGATGTTCCTTAATTATATTCTAAAACATTTATTGAACTTTTATAAGTTGATATTTTTCTACTGACTGACATTTTTAATGTTACATTTCAACCTCTTGCTCACTATCAATATATTATTTATCTACTACCCATTACGGATATTAATAATATATGGAAATACATTTTTGTTTTTCTGTTTTACCTCATCATGGAGAATGTTAACATTTTCTCTCAAGGAGTGACTAATTCAGTCCTCAGCCATACAGCTTCAGAATTAGGCCATTCAACACTGAAATGCTTAATTATGTATTTGCATAACAGCTGTAAAAGAACACAGTATTGTTTTTAAAAATTGAATACCACACAAATACTAAAAAGAAAATAATATTGCATATTGCAGGATTCTCTGCCTTTCACAGACCAGGCAAGGACCATTAGGCCTAGCCAAACATTTATTTTACAAGTTTTTTTATATATTTTGATTATGATAAATTAACAAAATATAAACAAGTTTTTCTTTTAACGTTGTAATCGCAAAGCATTTATGCCTACATTTTTGAGAGTTAAGATAAAGCCCTCTTCAGACCAGAAGAAATGGTTATGCCAACTTACAAGAAAAAAAAAGCAGTTATTAGAGAAGAAACAGGAAAGAACAAAAAAAATTTTAACTTCCTTTAAACAATGTTATTCATCTCACCTACTGTAATATACATTTTTTGTTTTAGAGTAAGCTAGTCCTATGCAGGAAAAGGATCTTGCTTTAGGGCAACCAATTAACAGAAACTTAGTTTGTCACCATAGCACATCATGCACCTGTGTAGCTAGGTGAATAGTTGCCAGATACTGATGCAATATTTTGTAACGTGACTGTGCTACTGCAACGTCATTGATTGTCTTTTTTATACTTGTACTTAACATCCTACCATTTCCTATGAAAAAATGGAGAATGTTAACATTTTCTCTCAAGGAGTGACTAATTCAGTCCTCAGCCATACAGCTTCAGAATTAGGCCATTCAACACTGAAATGCTTAATTATGTATTTGCATAACAGCTGTAAAAGAACACAGTATTGTTTTTAAAAATTGAATACCACACAAATACTAAAAAGAAAATAATATTGCATATTGCAGGATTCTCTGCCTTTCACAGACCAGGCAAGGACCATTAGGCCTAGCCAAACATTTATTTTACAAGTTTTTTTATATATTTTGATTATGATAAATTAACAAAATATAAACAAGTTTTTCTTTTAACGTTGTAATCTCAAAGCATTTATGCCTACATTTTTGAGAGTTAAGATAAAGCCCTCTTCAGACCAGAAGAAATGGTTATGCCAACTTACAAGAAAAAAAAAGCAGTTATTAGAGAAGAAACAGGAAAGAACAAAAAAAAATTTTAACTTCCTTTAAACAATGTTATTCATCTCACCTACTGTAATATACATTTTTTGTTTTAGAGTAAGCTAGTCCTATGCAGGAAAAGGATCTTGCTTTAGGGCAACCAATTAACAGAAACTTAGTTTGTCACCATAGCACATCATGCACCTGTGTAGCTAGGTGAATAGTTGCCAGATACTGATGCAATATTTTGTAACGTGACTGTGCTACTGCAACGTCATTGATTGTCTTTTTTATACTTGTACTTAACATCCTACCATTTCCTATGAAAAAAAACTGTATTACATGATTTTCCTTTACAAAATGTTGTGTAATTTTAACCATATTCAACAAAGTAAATAAAAGAAAAAAGCATTTCACACTTAAGGTAGAGGAAGGGAGCGTTGATATTGTTGAGAAGAGAAGGTAGAGGGAGGGAGCATTGATATTGTTGAGTAGAGAACGAGAAGAGAGTAAAAACATTACTGTATGTATGTAAAAGCGGTACCAATTCATTTAAAAAAATACAAGGGAATTTCACAATAAATTTAACATAATGATGAAATATAAAAACAATCAAATGCAAAAAACAGTCTTATTTGAGCCATTGTTCGGTGCACTGAGTGAGAGGGTATATTATAGTGGATTCCCCGTATTTGCGTTTTTGGCATTCGCGGACTCATACATTCGCGGATTTCTCTGTGGACCATATCTACCCATTATTTTGCGGGAAATTCATGTATTCACAGTATTTGTCTATGAGAAATATTCACAAATTTTTGTTTTTTTCTTTTGAATTTCATCATAAAATGCACTTTTTGTGACAAAACTATTAAGAAAACCAGGTATAAATATTTTTATTGGATTTTTCTTCAGTTTTAATATCGGCTCCACTGATGGTCTCTTTACATTACTATAGTAGATATTTTCTGTTTGGTCATCCCATACTCCTTCACCAGGTCAGCCCCTTAAACACCACTGTACATTTTTCCATTTTTCAATTATTTCATGTTGAATCTATGTAGATTTTCTCGTTCTCTCTCTCTCTCTCTCTCTCTGCTCATCTCTCTCTCTCTCTCTCTCTCTCTGTCTTCTCTCTCTCTTCTCTCATCCTCATCTCTCTCTCTCTCTCTCTCTCTCTGCTCTGCTGACATCCCTATCCTTCATAGGAGCCATGATGATGTATAGTGCTGAGCACTTGGTTAAAACAAAACACAGACCTTGAGCAAGATATGGAAGTATTGTTCTGGGTTGTCTTCTCTGTCCCTTAAACTGAGCAAACATCCATTAAAAGAGCAAATTTTTCTCGAACAAAATGTCTATTACTGGATTGTATGTTAAGCAAAACATTTTTTAACCAAGATTGACAAGCCTTGCATGTGCATTACTCAACCTACTGCAGGTTGTCCTCCTTCCTTCTCTCAATATTTGTCTGACATTGGACTTTATTATGATTATAACCATTTTTCTTCCTAATTCTTTCAAACTTCACATGCTTTCATAATGTGCTCTTCAGTCATACCCCCTTTACTTTCTTTTTTTTTTTTTTTGCATTGTTAAACATCACATATTACTTGTTTAAAGAAAATTACAGTGGGGCATCGCTTATTCACGGATCAGTATTCACGGATCCAGTTAATCACGGGTTTTTTCTTGGACCGTTTCTCATGTTACATCACTGGTATGAATCGCTGCATCACGGGTTTGTTGTGTTGTGCGGTATGCGATGTTTTGTTCGGTAGGCTAACCCTCGGCCGTGGTCCGATAACTACCAACATTCATTTAAAGACTCATATAATGATATTAACTGACAATAAAGGTAATAAAACCATTCTCACCTAATATATTATTGTCCTATCTTCGAAATAAATAGCCTATTCAAGGTTTATGTACGACGTTCATTGGTAGGCTAAGCGTAGTTGCAGTGCGATAACCACCAACGTACACAAACATTCACATTATGATATTAATTGACAATAAAGGTAATAAAACCATTCTTACCATATATATTATAGTCATATCTTCATAATAAATAGCCTATTCGAAGAATAATTCCACATCATTGCACTCAACTTATCGTCGGAGTGGCCAGCCACAAAATGTAAGCATATACCTTTACGTACGAAAATGGTTTATGTATACGGTTGCGTTCAAAGCGACATTTTTTGTTTTGATAAACTTTTAGAAATTTTAATAGTAGGGTAGGTTATGTATTACAGGTAGTAATAACATTAAGGCTAAAATTAATTCGAACTTCATTATTATTTTGGCAGTATTCGTATATAACTTCTCTGAACAATGAAGTCATACAAACGCTATTTGTCATAGATTATCGTAAGTATTGCTGTTTGTTATTGGCGACGAAGCGTAAACGAAATACATAAAAGATTTTTCATTTTTTTGTTATATATTATCGTCATATCCTTCATAATAAAAAGGCTATTCGTGGAGTAATTCCATATCAGTGAAATCAATTTTATCTATGCGAGGCCAGCCAGCTGACAAAATGTACGTACGTATATGAAAATCAAATTATGGTAGCGTTCACAGCAAGATTATCTTTCGAAATTTTTTATAGTACTATTCATGCTACGTAGTAATAATGTTTGGAATATACGGTAACATTAATTTTCAATACAAAATATCATCGTTATTTTGGTAGTGAATAATAGTTTTAGAATTATCATACATACACTGCATTGTTTATGGGTTTGTGCCAGTGATAAACAACCAAAATAACGTTCTCCTTTAACCTGTTAAGCGTCCTCCCCGGATGAGCTCGCTGCTAACGTACCGTCACGCTTTTTTTGTAATCAGCGATCATAGCACTGATGATAGTTTTTTCAAAGTTAATATTGATTTTTATGTTTATTATTCTTACTGTAATTAAGTGTAGGAAATTCTCTCTCTCTCTCTCTCTCTCTCTCTCTCTCTCTCTCTCTCTCCTCCTCTCTCTCTCTCTCTCGGAGTCCAGTCACTCGGCAAAGAAAATTCATCTTCACTCCCGCTATTGGAAGAAAAGTTGTATCATCACTGGAGGATTCAGAACTAGAGCTCTCATCATCAAATAGGTTATCAATATCAGACTCCTCATCTAGTATTTGAATGATCTCACCTGAAGAAATATGCCTCCTCTTTGGGACATTCATTGTGAAAGACGCGAAATCCAATTTGTCTCGATAAACGCCCGAAGCGTATTGAAAGAAAACCAACAGGGACAGGCAGTTTTTTAGCATAAGCGACCACCAGGAAAGAGTTGCCAGGCTGGAAATAAGTTCCCCGTGTGCTGAGAGTGTTACCAAATGATGTTCCTACACTTTCTATACGAGTAAACGTATTATTACGGGGTTGGCTGACGGCTTGACAAGCACAGTCAAAGTTTTGAACGTAATATCCCGTTGAAGGCGCTACCGAGTAGCATCGCGGTAAACGAAAATATTATTACGTGGGTGACGCTTAACAGGTTAAGTCAACGCGTTTAGGAAAAACATGACATAGAATCGACTTTGCGACTTCGTTCACTTTGATATTTTTAACGATACAATAACTACATTTTTTGTACTACTAAAACCATCTTCACATAAGTAATTTTTCGTAAGATATGTGTTGTTACAAAAGCTAGTTTATACATAAAAGGCTTTTATAATTTAAGTCACCATATACATATGTACCCAAACTCATTGTGGGGGAATTTACTACTGTTTCCTCGGATATTGAAATACTTTAGCATCATTCAAACACTTTAATAATATAATGCATAAATACTAGGCTATACATATTTACATCGTATACAAATACTACATACAGTTATATACACATACTTTTATATACAAAGTTAACAGTTATATACACATACTTTTATATACAAAGTTAACAGTTATATACACATACTTTTATATACAAAATTAATCATATGAGTAGTGATCAGACGACAGCTGTGCACTGGACTACGTACGTACTATGTACTTGGAAGATAAAAAAACAAAACAAAAAAAATTTTGTTGTTGTTAGTCGCCGGGATAGATTAACATTTTTCCAGAGATTAAAGAGCTGAATTTTTCTTTTGAAGGTATGTCAACCGCGTTAGTAAATAGATATCATCTTCTAATGAATTTTTTTTTCTCTTCTTATTGCGGAAGAATCTTCAAGCCATTTTGCATTCAAAGTAATGAGAAGGAATCATTCTATTCTTCATGAAATCAGTAAAATACTTACACTAATAATAAAAACTAAAACTACGTACTGTATGCAAAACACATACATCATCGTTAGCTTCGTGTGTGTAAACGTTCATTCTAAGAAATTACAGAGTAGTATAAACTAACAACCTGATTGGTTGGTTGGTAGCTATGGAGATCTGTTATCCAATGACTGCCCTCTGCTTCTGTTCTATTTATAGACATACGCCATGGATGGCACTAGGTTTGAACGTTACCATGTTCGTGATTTTCTGACTGCTGACGGCAAAAATTACTCAATAATTTTCTTTATATAATTATTCCTTCGTGAAAACAATAATATAATATCGCGGTTGACATACCTTCAAAACAAAATTCAGCTTTTTAATCTCTGGAAAAATGTTAATCTATCCCGGCGACTAACAACAACAAAATTTTTGTTCGTTTTATCTTCCAAGTAGTACGTACGTAGTCCAGTGCACAGGGCTGTCGTCTGATCACTATTCATATTATTAACTTTGTTATATAAAAGTATGTGTATATAACTGTTAACTTTGTATATAAAAAGTATGTGTATATAACTGTATGTAGTGTTTGTATACGATGTAAGTATGTATAGCCTAGTATTTATTGCATTATATTATTAAAGTGTTTGAATGATGCTAAAGTATTTCAATATCCGAGGAAACAGTAGTAAATTTCCCCACAATGAGTTTGGGTGCATATGTATATCTAAGATGACTTAATTATAACAGCCTTTTATGTATAAGCTAGCTTTTGCAACAACACATATCTTACGAAAAATTACTTATGTGAAGATGGTTTTAGTAGTACAAATGATAGTTATTGTATCGTTAAAAATATCAAAGTGAACGAAGTCGCAAAGTCGATTCTATGTCATGTTTTTAACTTTAACGTATAGTGGTATGAAAAACACCAGTGTGTCGTAGCGATGCGTCATCAATATAGTGGTATGAAAATACCACATGGTGTTGTAGCGATACGTAATCACAAAGTACAAATCCTTTTCCCGGACCATCCTCAGAATTTTACGACTCTTCAACTTCAAGATCGATATGGTAAAATATATTATATAGTCATACTTATTGTTAAAATTCACAAGTTGAACTGCAAAACATTATTATATTTTGATTGTTTATGTACATAAATTATTTTTTTTGTGTTTTTACGGAATGTTTTGTTTTGAAAAAATAATAAACCTATTAGTGAACATATGGAGTATTAATTGTCCCACTATTTTATTATAGGTGATCTTAATTATCTCACATTCATTTAACAGTATTATATTAATATTTCTTTAAATAAACTGTAATTAATAAATAACAATAATGAAAAACATAAAGGGAAAAAAATGTTTTTGCTGCAGTAGTGGTGTTTGTTTGATTATGCATCTGACCTCACGTTCCGAAATCTGAAAAATTCCAAAAAAACCGAAACATCGGAATGTGTGTGTACTGCACATTTTTTTAAAACACGCACACAATGTCTACACATTTACTGCAAATTATAGTACGTACGTATTTATTCCTGAGAGAGAGAGAGAGAGAGAGAGAGAGAGAGAGAGAGAGAGAGAGAGAGAGAGAGAGAGAGAATGATTAAGGACTCCAAGGCGTGTTATTTTTACAATTATTTTATTATTCCTTTGGGATTTTTTTTTTTTTAAATCTTGAGATTTTCTATTCAATTTCTCGAGATTAATAAGAAAATTACCGTAAATTGACTAGCATCAGGCCCCACACATCTGAATGACTCGGCCATTAGCAGGCTAAACCACCAACCTTATGAACTTGCTGATACATGAGATACATGACAAAACACAAAACCACTGTTTATTGGTGAAAGAAAAAAATTAGGGGGTTGGCACGATATGGGAGATTGCACGTTATTCGAGTATATACGGTATGTGGGATTTTTTTTAGCCTTTTATGGAAAAAACAAAATCTAGCAAGAAATTGCCATTCCCAGTTGGCAACACTGGCCTACAAACGTTTGTTTGGTGTTGTTATGAAATGTTGGTGTGCAGCGCGTTCTTTAAATTGTACCCATATAAACGGAGTTAATTATGTGGCATCCAAAAGCCCTGATTCTTTTACTCTTATGGGAAAGACGCCTAAAGGTCAGATGAAGGTTTTTAACGTGGAATATACTAGTATTAACGTGTTGTGACGAAGGGAAGAGATGTTTCGCTGCATACTGTTGGTAGCATTATCGTTATTATATTACTGGATTGCACTGCAAAATCGTCGCCATCTTTTATCAACATAGATTGTTGGTGAGTACCCATATGATTTACATATTTTGATAGTTCTCTTACACTCATCCTCTCTTTCCTTGTAAAAAAAAAAGAGGCCCCCCCACCATGCGTATGTAGGCTTCTAGCTGTAATCCCTAGGCTAGTAGGCTACATACCTATGTACAGTAGTACATATACTACATTTATTTTTTAAGGCTAATTTTGTACAATAACTTTAAAACTGTCTTGAATTTAGTTTTAGGTGATAGTTGAAAACATATTTGGTGTTTGACTAAAGTAGGCAGTTATAAACATTGGAATAGTGGTCTTGGGTGGGTTAACTATTAAAGTAGGCAGTTTTAAGCAATTTTGAGGGGGGTATCAGGATAACACACGGGTTATTTACTTATCACTTGGGGGGGTTCTTCTAGGCCCTATCCCCCGTGGATAACGAGGCCCCACTGTACTCTTGTGACAGTTTTACCATCCGTTGTCCCTCCCGTGTCCCTCTTATATTTTCACACTGTAGCTAACTCTTCAATTACTTACTTAATTACTTTCTCCATCTAGTGTTAAACAAGTTTAATTTTACTCTTGATGTTCAGGAAATCTTATTAATTTTATCGTTTTAAGGTTTCTCATAAGCTTTGTAGTTGTCTTCTTTTGTTGTTTCCACTGTTTTATCAAAATCCACAAGTTATCTTCACCTCTTTATTCAGTAGAGTCCCAGAGTACTAGTACTATTGTTCTTTTATTCCATGTTCTTCAGCACTAATACTACTATGTCACTTTTAATGTGTTATAGTAGTATATACTTTATCCCCCTTATCCTTTACTATCTTCCCCCTTTTGTTCTTAACATAGCTATAAGAGCTTTCTCTGTCTTATAGCTATATTAAGATTCTGTTTCCTTTTCTCCAGCATCATATTTCCCAATACTAGTTTCTGCTTAGCTGCCCTCATCCCCCTGTAGATTCCTAATGTATTCTTTGCCTGTCCTCTGTCAGAACGTGAAGCACATCTCCCCTTTCACATTCTGCACACCTTTGTTCTATCTCCATATCTGTGCACCCTTTCCCAGATGTTACACCATAGACACTTTTGACATCTTACAAATTATTCCTTTTAGCCATTCTATTATAGGTATTTGAAATTGCTTTTCTGGCTAAGGTTTAGCTTTCCAAAATATGTATAGTAGTTATTTTATTGTAAAATTCCAAAATATGTATAGCAGTTACTTTATTGTAAAATAAATTGTCTTTATGATTTCTTTTATTATTTTTGGTACCAAGCAGATCTGGGTTCTACATGAGTGAAATGTTATACTTGTATGGGTGCATGGATCCTCGTGTAAGGCCCCTTGTGTTCACAATCCGAAGCTGGGCCAAGGATCGTCACATGACTTCTCCATTTGCTGGAAGGTGGATCACTAATTTTAGCTTGACTCTTCTTGTGCTGTTCTACCTCATGAGAACATCCCCTCCTGTTATACCTCCATTACAGACATTAATTAAGCTTGCAGGTAAGTATAATCCTTGGATTAATGTCCACTATGGTACCTTTTTTTATTTAATGTGTATTGTATTACATTTTTCAAGAAGGAAAAGAAATTAATGAATCATAGTGCCCGGGTGACTAAATAGATGACCCTGTTTAAGTTATTCTGCACATGTAGCTGAAATTTACTTTTTTTATGTGTGTTTTGTAAATATATCTTTTGTTAAATGTTTAATTGTCCAAATACTCTCTTCTAGGATCTAGTGATAAACGTGAAACAAATGGTATCAGTTGTACCTTTTTGAGAGACTTGAGGACATTGACTTCTTCTGATAACAAGGATACTTTAGAAACGTTATTAAAAGGATTTTTTGAATTTTATGACAAATTTGACTTCAAGGAAAGAGGCCTTTCAGTTGTCAGTGGTAGTGATTTCATCAAACCTGAACACAAGGCACTTTATATACAGGTAATGAACCTTTAGCTTCATGTGCTGATTATGATCATTAAATGAATTTAAGGAAAACTTGCTTATCTTGTGCTTATATGTCTTCTTTTTGTAAATGAATACTGTATATCAGACTATGTTATTATATAAAAACTAAAGCTTAACCCTTATAGGCCAAGCTAAAGTATACATTAAGAACCCCCTAGACCAGGCAAAAGGTTGGCCTATTTAAAAAAAAAACAATGGAAAGAGGAAGACACAAATGCATATGGTATAAGAAAAGAGATTCTGGATAATTTTCTGTACCTTCCACAGGAAGTTGAAAGTTAGTAATTTCCAACCCTATGTGGGGCCTCTTCTCCAAGACACTCATAAAAATAAGCTAATTGTTCATACACGGAACAAACCTGGGGTCTTAACATTAGAATAAATCTTCTAGCACCAGATGGAAACTTAAAAAATTCAAAAGAATTGTGTATACAAGGAAATGGTGGCATCTCCTCTCTGTCATGAGTTTGATGGAACATCCACAACCCAGGTTGGGCATCATGACATCTCAGTTTTCTTCTTACTACTTTTGAGCGAGATGAAGGTTTTGTGTGCTTGTAGTGAAGAGAGATGAGTTATCTTGGATTCCCTTAACCCTTCTGCTAACTCCTCTAAATCCAGGAAACCTCAGAGGTTATGGCCTGGCGTAGGTGGTTTCCTTTGTTCACGCTTCTTTGCCTCCACAAATACTGATTCTCATTCAGCATGCAGTAGATACAGAGCAAATGTATGTAATACCACTAATCCTTGTTTAAAGTATTGTCCTTGGTTGGTGGCTCAGTGGGAGAGGTTCTCTGAGGAGGGTCAGCACAAGAGGGAGATGAAGATGCCATCCTTGTTAGTTGGTCCTTCATCTCCTTCATCTTTTGTTCAGCCTCCTCTTGAGGCTGTGCCTTCTTTTGAGAGGCCATTCCAGGCCATCTCATACATAACAGATCTGAGTGCGAAAGTATGGTAAATATTCTTTTGGTGAGAAGAGATGCGGCCATAGCCAAGGTGGCACAGTCGGTAGATATGGATTCCTTATTATCACTAAGGAATGGTGATATTCTAGAGTCTCTGTTGCTGTTGCTGAAGAATATGTTGGAGGCAGCCATTGGCAGGACAGACTATAATTACCTGTTGTATTAAGTTTTCAGTTTAAAGTGTGATGGTTATTTTTTATTAGCATACTGAGTGTTTTCAGTTACGTATATGGTATTGACAGGGTTAAGTGAGGAGTTGCCTTTCAACACCCTAGATTATTTTTTACTCTTCATTATATTTGGGTTTCGCCACTATGTATTTTATCAGAATGTGACTCTGTCATACTCTTGCGTTCATACTGTGGTGCTGTACTAGTAAACACATAAGCTCCTTGTGCATTTCAATTCTCCAACCTCCAAATTTCCACCTTTATGTCTTCAGCAGTAAATTTCAGAAGGTTCTTGAATATACATATACTTATTTGAGATGAATCTTACCTACTGTTAAAGTTAGCTATATCTCCCCTCCAATTAGGCGAGTCGGCATTCAAACAAAAAATCGAATGGCTGCCTGGATGACTGTCTAGTTTATCTGTTCTCCACCAGGTGTGTTTTGAATGTTTTAGCTCTTGTTAGAATTCTCCTTGCCGCCTTTGCGGTTATGCAATTGTTGGTATTATGTGAAATTTAGCTGCATTACTCCTGTTTACGGTATTGTAATCACTTTTTCCTAGGATATCTTCCACTGGAAGCAACACCTATAACATCAGACTATGTAGGAATGATTTTGGTGTAACCAGGATGTTGAAATTAGAAGTTTATCAACATTTGGCTTGTACTTGCAAGGGTACAGAGTGTCATCTTGGAACTTACCAGATGTGAAGAATGTAGGGAATTGTTCTGAGAAATGTATGCCTGAATATGTCAGGTATAGGAAAGACGGGGAACTAATAGATTGCAAAAGCAATTACTTAGGTCAGGACTTACACCTGTCAGTTCTATCCTACTTATTGTCGTTTCATCTGCAGCTATCCCTACTCAGACTAGGCATTGTTGTAGCGCTAGTATTGACTTCCTTTGTAGCTCCGCCTTCTGCTCCCCATTCGGTTCAGGAAAAGTGTAACGAGAAGTTAGAACATAACCTTAAACCTATTTTTAGTTCTATTACAAGTTGAACTAGGTTTGTGACGGGAACATTCCAAATCCCTCCGTAGTGTGCGCTCTTTTTCACATTAGTCGGTTCTTGGGACGATGGGGTTCTGTGCCCTCCAATACCTACTTCGCCCTTTTCATGGTCTGAATCTCTTTTAAAGCGTTCGCCTAAGGACTGTTCCGTTAAAGCGGTTGCATAAGGACCATTTTGGTACGTGTTTATCCTCGCTCCGTAGGCGCATTCTGCCATCATCAACACGAAGTTTAAGGTGTTAGCATGCTTAGGATTAATAATGATGTAGGTATAGACAATTTTGTTGAGATGATAATGTATCAGTAGCTAGTTTTACACATTTAGATATATCGACTCGGTCGACTGTTTATCACCCTCATGTTTTGGTTATTCTGAATTCTCATCTGCTAGCATATTCCTCTTTCTTTGTAATGCTTGTGTTTGTTCTTTGCCTGCTTTCTCTTTGGGATTGGCAAATCTCATATTACTGCCTTGGTTGATGTTCCTCTTTCAATTCTACACTGTCTGTAGCATCTAAAGTTCTCTCCAAGTTAGATATTATTCTAGCTTCAGAGCTTTCTAACAAAGTTTCATATAGGAATGCTTTCAAGTATGTATGTTCGCTTTCGGACAAGGAGGGAGAGTCGTTGTAAAAAGCGGACAAGGAGGGAGAGTCGTCGTAACTCCTCTTCCGCCTTCCTATCTTTCCCATGTTTTGGCGCCTCATTTTCTTTCCCTCAGTCGACTTGTGCAGACTTGGCCAAGTCCTGAATTACTTAAACTGTCTTCCTTTCATCAAGTTGTGGTGGATGCGATGCAGAACTCAGCTGCTGTCACCTCTTATCGACAAGTGTCGCTTTCTGTCAACAAGGGTTGCAGAAAAAGAGCAATCCTTTAAGCTCTTGTTTACCTCCTGTCGGTAGCTGTCTCCTCATGTCGCCTGCTGGGAGAAGAAGAGTTTGAAATGGAGTTGGAGGAACTTCTTTGGGCTGGTCGGTGTTTGTTGCAACATTACGCTCAGCTGTATCCTCATTTTTGAGGAAAGAGGCCATATAGAGAATATGCCTTGCTTGTCTTAGCGTATTTCGGTGCCCTCTAAATATTGGAGAAGAGAACCAACGCTTTCTCCTATTAGAGAGTATTTCATAACTTTTCTTGTCCTCGGACACACAAATCTCCCTTTAGGTCTGCCTTGGCTTTCTGTCTTGTCTTTTTAAAGTCGTGGAGAGCCGAAGACCGCCTCTTGCAGTACAAACGCTTATTGCTTCTTTAACCGTCTTTAGTACGAGGTTTGCTTTCTTTCTCTTTCCTATGGGGAAATGAACTTGAGAATGACAGACATGCTGATGGAGTTTCAGTCTAGCTTGTTGAGTTGTTACCTTTTTCTTAGCTACGTTGTCTCGTCTCTGCGACTGCTGAGAGAGGTGGAGGCACCAACCCAGCGAGTTTGTGAAGCCAGCTTTAGGGTTTGTCGCCAGCGGGAGTTTTTAGCGAGGAAGACAAATAACTTTTTTGATGCTGCAGAGTAATGTCCTCATGCTTATACTCACTCGGTTTGGAAGAAGTGAGAACTCTTTCGCTTCCTGTCTGATTATGCAGCTCGGTTTAAGGCGATAAGGGATTATCTATTGGTAGTCTTGTTTTATACCTTTCAGGTATAAGTGCAGACTCAGGTTCTGGAATATGGACAGTTGCAACCTCTTAATATGCATGGAGAGACTTGGGACCAGTACCTTACATGGTGGAAATAGTGAAGGGGAGTTGTAATTCTTTTTGGTTATCCTCCACTGGTTTAATCTCCCTCTTATAGCTTCCTTTGTCTTCAGCAGAAATCTCTCATAAGTTTCTTTTTAATAGGAGATTGTATATAGAGGGAATGATGGTCCAAGGGCAATTCTTTCAGACGAGCTCCATAAGTAATTGGAGATATTCTTGGACGTTTAGAGACTGAATAACAGGAAGTGTCTGCCCACATACTTTTTGGTTTTCTAGCATGGTTTTAGCGCCTCTTCTAAGAACGGTCAGACATGTGGTACACATGCAGAATGTATTCCACTTACCATTACATCCACAGTCATGCAAGTTCCTTCGAGATGTTTTTTACAAGAAGGTATATTGCTGTTCTGTGCACTTGGTTTGGGTTAGTGTGCAGCCCTCTATAAGTTTTGTCAGGGACTTGTTGCCCATTGGTGGATGGTGTCGACTTTTAAGGGGGAGCAAGGTGGGTGGTGGGGTACAAAACTTCTACTGAATCAGTGATTCAAGTTGGCCAACTCTGTCAACAGTATTCCAAAGGCCAAGGACCTGTTGCTTCTTCTGGATCCAATTTCTATGCATTATATTTTTAATTTTCTATTTTCCCTTTCTTATCTTGTGATGTGGGGAATGATACTTAATTATGCCTGCTTGTCGGTCAAAAATAAATAGGCACATGCTGTTTGAAGAATTGTAGGCCTGAAGGAAACTTCCTATATGGTAAGGACTTTTCCTTATTAGGAAACATGGCTTCACTGGGGATTTTTTTCAGATAATCATGCTCAATTAATGTAGTTTCAGCGTAAAAATTGCGACTTACAAATAACATTCATTAAATTTGTAAGTAATCCAGAATCATATTTGGCTCCAGGACTGTAGGAGGGACTCTGTAACCAAGAATTGTCCATTTTGTTTTTAAACCTAAGTCCAGGTTTGGTTTTTTCCCTCTTTCATGCAACACAAACAGAGTTTCAACTAGTGTCATTACACTTTCATGCAACATAGAATGGTCAACACTACACCTGGTAAAACTTTTTAGATGTCAGGGCAGTGGAAAGACATCAGGATGCTTAGCAGGTTTATTCCCGGTCAGAAACAAAGTCTTTGTGGGAAGTTTGCTGCTTTAAGTGAAATGAAACAATATATTTGTTTGATCATTCATTCTGTGGAAGGACAGTGTTTTGGGCAATTGGGGATTCAGGAAGAGCAAACTGCCTACAAGGGCCTTTACATCCGTAAGTTCAGTACTTGTTGGATTTAAGGAGCACTCATTTAGAATAACTAGTATGTAGATGAACATGGATATCTGAATGATTACTACTTCTTTGATGGCCCTCAGGCTTGAGCAGTGAATGTTTCCTTAAATATGACCTAATTCAGACTCATAGGCCTGCCCCTTGTATCTACTCTGAATACTATTGAGAAATTTCAAGTTCAAGAATTACTTAGTGTCTCCTGTAGAGCCCTTGTAGCCTCAGGGTGAATGATTTCCAGAATTTCCAATGCTCTTGGTAGGTGTCTCATTTTTCTGTTAAGAGGAAATCAACTCTACTACACAATTCCACACACTTCTATTGACTTAACTGTTTGAAGATGTTAGGATGTCCCCTCCCAATAATAAGATTTTCATTTGAGCATAGAATCTGTCCTTGATTTAAAACTGCCGTGGCTTGGGGTCAGAAGCAGTGGTCTGTGTATTGTTGAAGGTGCCATTCTAGAGGAATTTTCAGCACCTGGAACCTCTTAGACATCAATGTTTTCTGTTTAAGAGATAATAAGACTTTTCACTCTCGACTTCCAAAGTTATCGTTCTATACGTACTTTCCTCGGTATTACATCAAGTACTTTTAGATCTTGCTGAGGACCAGCACTGATTGAAGCCCCTTCATCTCTATATCAGTCTCTCTCTGGAGTTTAGATGCGGGTCTAAACTTTATCTGAATTTACTATAAAACCTTTTATTGTTCGTATGCGTACAACCTTCGATCTTAACAGTAGGATAATTTCTAGCGCCTAGCTGGATCCAGTTAAAAAGCAGGTGAAAGTAAGGAATCTTGTGATATCTGGCAATGCATGCGTAGATTGGGTGAAGAGTGGTCAAGGATCACGCACCTACGCCACTGCGTCAGTCTTTTCTTTAACCGCCTGGGCGAGAGTCGTGGTTGACCTCTCTCGGCCTTTACCCAGTTCATTGCCCATTTTGTTTGTGTTTAGTGTGTGTGTGTGGCTGATATTATGGCTTCCTCTGCTCCTTCTCGGCCTCGTCAACGTGTATGCCCCGGAATTCCAGGTTTTCCTGGTTCTCATTTTTTGGCTTCGGCGGCGACCAATCCCCACATCACATGTAGCAGGTGCCATTCTAATTTTTGTACTATAACAAATCCTTCCACAGAATGCCGGGCATGGCCTAAAGAGCAGTGGAAGTAATTTTATAGCAAGAGAGAGCATTGGAGGGTTTTGACTCTTCCTTCATGGGAAGGTTTTTCACCTCTTCCCGATGCTTCATCTCCTGCAGTATTCACCTCCCATAGTAGCATTGTGCCTGTGCCTCCTTCCTTTTCTTCCATTGATTCGTCGCTGGAAGTATCGGGAGGCCCCCAGGCTGATTTTTGTAATGTCGCCCCTTCTTCTTTGGGAGATAAATTGATTTCCGGGCAGGGGAAGGCTTTTTCATCATTCTCATTTATTCCAGAGTCGGAGGCGTCCAAAATGGCGGCGATTCAGAAGACACTCGGGCTAGGGGGTCCCCTGTCCTTGGAGGGGTTGCTAGCGCAATTTATGGAGGCTCGCTACCCCCTCCTCAGGCTGGCCAGGCCATCCCCCCTCCTCCCGGCCTCGTCTTTGTGGGTAGTCAAGGTCAGCCATCTTGTATTGCTCCGCCAGTGACTGTTGCCACTTCTTCGAGTCGGAGGGAAGCAGTGGCATCAGCCTTGTTGATGATGTCACTGGAACAGTCATTGCGTATTTCTCCGCCAGTGGCGTCTGCTTCCCCTTCAGACCGAGGGGAAGCCATGACGTCATCACCACTTGCGGTGTCACTTCCATCGATGACGTCACTCCCAGTCGTCTCCTCTGCACTGCCTCTCTCAGCCGTGACATCATCTCTGCTGCCCAGTTCGCTGCATCTCCCTTCCTACCGACAGCCCCCTTTACCTCTGCCCCTTGGGCCCATCTTGGCTTAAAGGAATGAGAGTGAAAGGGACGTTGGTCTTCTGACCTAGGCTGAGCCAAATGGGAAGGCCCTACCGAAATCAAACTCCTAGACGGCCTACCAGGCGACGATCTTCTTGACTGCTGCTGGACAGGGGGAGGAGGAGGAGCCAGACGTCTCCAAGGACGAGACTCCAACTAAGACACGACCTGGTGCACCAGTCTGTCTTTGGTGTCAGCCCAGCGCCGGTCTATCGCATTTTCGAGCTCAGTCTGAGGAAAAAAAAATTTGGACTCCAACAGATTTCCTTTCTCAATGCCAGCAAGGACTCTGTCAACTGATTTCTCCATCCTAGATAAAGCCACGTCTCTTCTAATCAGAAGAAAGTTAGCCGATAAATTAACACCGAGGAGAGCCATATACAGACCAGAAGTCCAGCCAAGAAACCGCCTGCAACATGGAGGCTGCCGTACATTCCAATGCTGAGGCATCTTGTGGAGACAAGGACGGAGCCACTGACCTCACCTGCTCTAAAGTCAATCCCGGCTTCAGGTAAATGAAAGCATATCCTCCAGATTCTCTGAAGTTCTTGGCTCTTCGGGAGGAAGTGCAGAAGATGCTGGACAAGGATGTGATAGAGGAAGTGGTGCGTCCGTCTCCGAGGTTTTACAGTCACATCTTTTTGGTGCCCAAGGTGTCGGGAGGATGGAGGCCTGTGATTGACTTATCCACCTTGAACCACTTCATCAGGAAGACATGGTTCAAGATGGAGGTGCTTAAGGGACACATACTTCCAAATCCCTATTCATCCGACGTCCAGGAAGTTCCTTCACTTCTCTCTTGGGGACAAGGTCTTTGAGTTCAAGGTCCTATGCTTCGGGCTGACAACAGCCCCTCAAGTGTTCACAAGGGTCTTCTCTCCCATGTCAAGTTGGGCCCATGTTCAGGGAATCCGTTTGCTGAGGTACCTCGACGACTGGTTGGTCTTGGGAGTTTCCAGGGAAAAGCTGCTGCAGGACAGGGATCATATACTTTGGTTCTGTCTGGAACTGGGCATCGTAGTCAACCAGGAAAAGTCAAACCTCATACCCAGTCAAAGGATTCTCTACCTGGGCATGGTCTTCGATACAACAGTGGCAATAGCTTTCCTGTCAGATCAGAGATTAGAGAAGTTGCGAGTGGTGGCGCGCGACTTTCTGTCGGAACCACATCATTCAACTCATCAGTGGCAGATTCTTCTGGGAGTGTTGTCTTCCCTGGAGAAGCTGATCCCTCATGGACATCTTCATCTTTGGTCTCTGCAATGGAGACTGGGAGAATTCTGGTCTCAGGCAGAGGACTCACCCCTGTTAAAGGTTCCTCTGTCTCTGGAAGTGAGAGAAGACCTTCGTTGGCAGTTGGACGACCGGAATCTTTTGAAGGATGTCCCTCTTCGTTCTCTTCCACTGGACTTCCTTCTGTTCTCAGATGCCTCCCTTGCAGGTTGGGGGGGGGCGTCATTTAGGCAGCCTCATCTCTTCAGGCGTTTGGAGTTTGGAGGACAAACAGCAACATATCAACATCTTGAGTTGAAGGCAACCTTCCTTGGTCTGAAGGAGTTTTGGGAGAAGGTAGAAGGTCATTCTGTCGTTCTCATGTCTGACAACACCACGGTGGTAGCCTATGTGAACAAAGAGGGAGGCCTGGTTTTTCGTCAACTTCACGCCTTGACTGTCGAGGTTCACTAGTGGGCGGTTAGCAATTTGGTAGAGCTCTCAGCCAGGTATATCCCAGGCAAACGGAATGTGGTTGCAGACAAACTCGGTCGTCGGGATCAGATCCTAAGCACAGAGTGGTCCCTTCATCAATTGGTAGCAGACAAGCTCTTCCAGGTTTGGGAAGACCCAAATCGGACCTTTTTGTGACTTGCTTCAACAGGAAGCTGGAGATATTCTGTTCTGTGGTCCCAGATCCTTTAGCATTAGCAGAGGATGCATTCCAACATCCCTGGGACAACCTGGAGGTGTATGCCTTTCCTCCGTTTTGTTTGATCCGTCGAGTTCTGAACAGGCTAATGAGTTCACAGGGTATCAGGGTGACTTTGGTAGCCCTTCTGTGGCCTCAGGCTGAATACTAGTTCCCAGATCTGCTGTCATTGTTCTGAGGGAAATTCCCCCTTGGCGACTTCTCCTGTGTCAGCCGTATGCGGAAAGGTTCCACCAGTCAGTAGAATCCCTGTCTCTTCACGTTTGGAGGCTATCAAGTATCTCCTCCAAGCAAGAGGCTTTTCTCAGAGAACGGCAGGACATATGTCCAGCAGTCTCAGAAAGTCGACCTCCGCAGTTTACCAAGGCAAATGGGCGATCTACTGTGATTGGTGTCGTAAACAGGGTTTTTCTCAACTCGCAACCTCAATTCAGCGAATAGCAAACTTTTTAACCTTCCTCAGAGACGAGAAACGTTTGTCTGTTCCTGCCATAAGAGGCTGCAGGGCGACCCTGAGTTTGATGTTATGCCTTAGAGGTATCAACATCTCTTCCTGGGAACTTTCCTTGCTAGTTAAGGGGTTTGAGCAGTTGAGTTCTCCTAGGGAGCTCAAGCCTCCGACGTGGGATGTTTCCTTGGTTCCCAAGAGCTTCACTAAGAGTCCATATGAGCCCTTGCGTCGCTCATCTAACAGGAACTTGATGCTCAAGACAGTTTTCCTCCTGGCCTTGGCATCTTCCTAGAGGGTAGGAGAGCTCCACGGTCTAAGCTGTGATGTGAAGCACACCAGGGGTTGGGGGTCGGTGTCCTTCAAATTTGTCCTGGAATTCATGGCCAAGACCCAAAATCCCTCCGTGCACGATGACAGGTTCACTTCGTTTTCCATTCCATCACTGAATGACTTTGTGGGTAGTGATGCTCAAGAGCTTTTGTTGTGCCCTGTCTGGGCCCTGCGTTGCTATCTTAAAAGGACTCGGCACCTTAGATCAGGCTGCCGCAGACTTTTTGTTAGCACAGGCCGTACGTAGAAAGAGGTGTCTAAGATTACTATCTCTTTTTAGATACGGGAAGCCATCAAACAGGCATACATGACTCTTGATGGTTTCACCACCACGTCTGTGCAGGCTAGAGCGCATGACGTTAGGGGTATTGGTCCCTCTCTGGCTTTCAGAAAGAACTTGGCTGTACATAGAGTGCAGAGTGCTGGTACTTGGTTACGCCAGTCCACTTTCACCTCTTTATATCTTAAGGATGTTGCCCACAGATCTATGGACACAGATCTGTGGTGGCTGCCCAACAGGTTGTGTAACTCATAGTTGCCCTTAACAGGGCACTTTTGTATCTTGCCTAACATGATTGTGTGGATGAGAGAATGAATGAGTTAGCTGGTCTCCTTCTTTCTCTTGTACCTTTCCTTCTTCCTTTGGGTGGGTTAAGGAATAGACATTCGCTGGACTGGTCTGATACAGATGAGTAAGGTAGTCATACTGATAATGTGGTCACTTAATATACAAATATCAAATCCTCTATTCGGTAGCATATGCTCCACTCCTTGGCATGGAGGAGTTGGGAGTAGTAAAAACCCTGGTGTATTGGTTTGCTATTGGACAGTCAAAGTTTCTCTTTGGTTCCCTATACAACGATTATCCCATATATCATTGTACATCACTCAGGGTCTGAGTGGTTAGATATCAATTTATCTGGCTTCTCAACAGGCTTCAGTCCCTCTCCAGAAGTCATTTCTTCTGGAAGCTGGACTGGTGGGTAGACCCCCAGCTGGTTTAGGATGTCTTGTACCTCCCTGCAAGTATGAGTTCTATCCTATTGTTAAGACCGAAGGTTTGTTCGCGTATGAACAAATGACAAATTTTCAAAGACAATTTGTATTTTTCATAGCTACAAACCTGAGGTCTTAACATTATACTGCCCGCCTCTAGCCACCCCTCTGTTTGTTAAGACATCCTGAGTTGGGAAAGACTGACGCAGTGGCATAGGTGCATGGTCCTTGACCGCTCCTCACCCGATCTACGCATGCGTTGCCAGATATCACAAGATTCCTTGTTTTCATCTGCTTTTTAACAGGATCCAGCTAGGCACTAGAAATTATCCTATTGTTAAGACCTCAGGTTTGTATCTATGAAAAATACAAATTGTCTTAGAAAATTTGTCATTTTAGCACTAGCAGCAGTTAATAAGTAAATTTATTGTCAGCCCTCTTCTTTAAGCTGGTGTGAAGGGAATGATATTTTAGCTTTCTGCTTTAGAGCTGAGGGCGATGTTAAGGCTATGCTTTACAGTGTCCTGTAAGAATTCCAATGTAACCCTTTAGTGGGGAAGAAGAGGAAACTTCTCTATCCTGTTTGGGCATTTAATATTTTTATCTTCCTTTTAGAAACCTTGAACATCTTTGTCAAAGGTTAATCCTGGAAGAGGTAAAGTTAACCTTTTGTTTTGTGGTTTTAGGAAACATAGATGTCGTTGTCAAAGCTTAAGCCTGGAAGAGGCAAAAATCAACCTTTTGTTTTGTGGTTTTAGAAAACCTAGCCGTCTATGCCAATGCTTAAGCTTGAAGGCAAAGTTAACTTTTTGTTATGTGGTTTTGGAAAACCCAGTTTCCTTTACCAATGGTTAAGCTTGAAGGCAAAGTTAACTTTGTTTTGTGG
>NC_087200.1:150964650-150997150 GCF_015104395.2 Macrobrachium nipponense
TTCCATCACCGGTTGGGGTGCTCATCTAGAAGATCTTGTCTCTGGCGCTTGGGGTGCAGAGGAAAAGCTACTACACATCAACATCTTGGAGTTGAAGGCAGCTCTCCTGGATCTACAGGAGTTTCAGGAGAGGGAGAGTCATTTGGTTGTTCTGATGCCTGACAACACCACAGTGGTCGCTTATGTGAACTAAAAAGGGAGTCTGGTGTCTCTTCAGCTCCATTCATTGACAGTTGAGTTGCACCTGTGGGCCATCAACAACTCGGTGGAGCTTTCTGCCAGGTACATTCCGGGCAGGAGAAATGTGGTAGCCAACAAGCTGAGTTGTTGAAACCAAATCCTGGGCATGGAGTGTTCTCTGCATCAGGATGTGGCAGACAGGCTTTTTCACGTTTGGGGAAGGCGTATGCTAGACCTCTTTGCCACTCGCTTCAACAGAAAGCTGGAGGTTTACTGTTCAGTGGTCCCGGATCCACTTGCTCTGGCAGAGGATGCCTTACAGCACCCTTGGGACAACCTCGAGGTGTAAGCCTTCCTTTGAATTTGCCTGATCCGTCAGGTTCCTAACAGGGTAATGAGTTCTCGAAATCTCAAGATGACTTTGGGGGCTCCTCTGTGGCCTCAAGCAGAGTGGTACCCAGACCTTCTGTCTCTTTTGTCAAAAGTTCCAAGAGAGATTCCCTGTGGCAGCAACTTCTTTTCCAGCCTCATGTCGAAAGATTTCACCAGCCAGTAGAGTCCCTGTCTCCTCACGGCTGGAGTCTATCAAGTATCTCCTCTGAGTGAGAGGGTTTTCTTAAAAGGCTGCAGGACGGATATCTGGTTTTCTCAGGAAATCCTCGTCAGTAGTTTACCAAGAGAAAGGGGTAGTCTACTGTGGTTGGTGTCATCAAAGGGGTTTCTCTCCACTCAGAGCTTCTGTCCAGCGGATAGAAGAGTTTTTATCTTCCATAGGGATGAGAAAGGTCTTCCTGTTTCACCTATTAGAGGTTACAGAGCAACCTTGGGTTCAGTGTTGCGTCGGAAAGACGTGGACATTTCATCCTGGGAAATCTTGTTCAGGAGTTTTGAACAGTCCTGTTCTCCAAGGGAACTCAAGCTGCCTGCGTGGGATCTCTCTCTTGTCCTGAGGAGTCTCACTCAAGCTCCTTTTGAGCCCCTGCATCAATCATCAGACAGAAATCTGACTTTAGGACAGTTTTCCTGTTGGCCTTGGCTTCTTCGATAAAGAGTTGGGGAGCTTGTTACGGACTCTTAGATATCTCAGAGACAATGTTACGGCCTCTGAGGGAGGTCCGCTTCAGGTTCGATATAAAATAAAAAAAAACTTATCAACACAAACAGTTGAAACTGGGGATATGAATATAGAAAGAAACACTAACACAACAAAGGTTTATTTACAAGCTTACTAACATAGGTAAATACAGAATGGTATCTCCTATTTACATAAATAGGATAGAATCTTACACTGCATTGAACTGGGGGAACAGTGCGCAATTCAAATACTTGCTACTCGATTTGGCGGTTCGACGCGCTGGCTTCATAAATGTAGATCGGCGATTGCGGACGTCCTCTTGACTCCGTATTGCAGAAGCTAATCTTCTTGTATGGCAGGAATTCCCCAACACCTGTAACAGGACCTTTTCTTCTCTGAAGTCTGCTCGACGTCGAGATAACACGGTAGACCCCACCTGAAGACGACTAGACCAATATCCAACCAACTCTTATTTTGATTGACCTTCGTCGGTTTCCTTTTTTCTCGTATCTCACGGAGATCTCTGCTGCAGCTGATCTCTCACTGATAATCTGACTGTGATCTCTCTTTTATGATCTCTCTCTTCTACGATCACTCCTCTCCAAAGTTCGTTCGTCCGTATTTATACGGCACTCTGGGGTGGAGCTTACGGCGAACGTCCCACCGACTCTAGGGATTTCTAGAACTTCTTAGATGAATCTAGACGAGGTATTGCATCAGAGAATCGCGGCGTTTCTCACGTAATATTGGCGCGTTTTTGCGCTCCACAACACGCCCGACGATTCCGGAACCACCACGAAGATAGGCGCCTCCAACAGTGGCGCGAAAGCCTCCTTGCTGCCGAACTTCTCGAAAATGCGTTCTCCTTTCCTTTATATTCCTTTGCTATGAAGCAATTACCATCACACGCCCCCCCAAAAAAAAAAAAAAGAAAAAAAAAAATTAAACAGGCGGGAAAACATTCTGCATAAAGCTTTAATCCAGTCAAACACACACCCCTTCCCACTCACACACTCACTCGTGCGATAACAGAAAACGGTTATTAGGCTACTCATTCTGAGAAATCTCTAGAGAGGCTATCAGCTAATACGTTATCCTTTCCCTTTATATGGACTATCTTCAGGTTATAGTCTTGTAATTCTAAACTCCAACGCATTAGACGTTTATTCTTGTTCCTAAACCTCTCCAAATAAACTAACGGATTATGATCAGTATACACAGTTAAAACAGAACCGCTGTAACTAAACCAAACAATTCTTTTTCAATAGTGGAATAGTTCTGTTGCGCTTTATTCAGTTTCTTTGAATAATAGGCAACTGGGAGTTTCATTCCATTCACTTCTTGCAACAAAACCCCTCCTACGCCAATATCACTGGCATCGATCGCTAAATTAAATTCCTTACCAAAATCGGGTAATAATAGAACTGGCTCGTGAATCATTATAGCCTTTAACTTGTTGAAGGCTTTCACACACGCGTCATCAAATCGCGGCGTTTCTCACGTAATATTGGCGCGTTTTTGCGCTCCACAACACGCCCGACGATTCCGGAACCACCACGAAGATAGGCGCCTCCAACAGTGGCGCGAAAGCCTCCTTGCTGCCGAACTTCTCGAAAATGCGTTCTCCTTTCCTTTATATTCCTTTGCTATGAAGCAATTACCATCACAGAGCTTCATGGCTTGAGGTATGATGTTAAAACACACGAGGGGTTGGAGGTCTGTAGCTTAAGAATTTGTCCCGGAATTTGTGGCTAAGACCCAGAATCCCTCAGTCATATATACCATAAAAATTCTCTGATCTCAGTAGAGAGAGAGAGAGTAATTATTATTTTAGATATGCTTTATACAATAGTACTTTCCTAAAATACGTAGTACATGTACAGTGAATATGATTTCATAATCATCTTACTACATCAGAAAATATCAATATAGTACATAAAATGTACTATAATGTAAAGTTACTTTGGTTGTTTGGGATGATGGTTTGGAATGTATTTTTGCTTGAAATAATATTAAATTGGTTTAGTATGATGATTTAATTAAATTATATTTTTTTGAACTATCAAATTAAGCAGTGAAAATGTTAAAAAGGGATTTTGGCGAAGGAAAAATCTATTTCTGGGGAGGGACATGTGTCGCCCGGTGAAAAGGTCCTTCTTGCTACTTTTCTGATATAAATAGTTTCCAAATATACCAGAGAAAGTTTTAGCATTGGTATGCAGAGGTTACTACCCTCGCGCGAGCATCCTAAGGGCATCGTGTATAAAGAAAGGGCGTGTGAAAGCCACTAATCATAGGTTGTCTTCCATTTAGATTATTCCTTTGTCAATATACACATGCGGGTGTGCCATAACAGCGGTCTCCACCGCACCGGTCTGGACCACCCCGCCGCTGCCCGATGCTAGCGCCATCTGACATCCTTCTGTATTGGATTTCAATATTGGCTTGGAAAGGAACGGGATGGGAGAACAGGGTAGGGTTTCACCAGGCGACACAGGTCCCTCCCCAGAAATAGATTTTTCCTTCGTCAAAATCCCTTTTTCTGGGTCGACCTGTGTTCGCCGGTGAAAATATACAAGAGAATGCCTTCCAAGCCCATGAATCTCAATTCTAATACAAGGTATAAAGAAAATGTCTTTAATACATATATATGCATTTACTAAATTAATACTGGTATATAAACTTAACAGCTAAACTTAAGACTAGACTTATACTATGACTTAAATGTAAATATGCATAATTATTCCAAGGTGTAAAGTTTTATATACACTTATTATTTACAATATGTACATGTAAGATTGAGCACATTCCAAGGCTGATCGACATTCTCTAGAGGAGAGCATGATACTTGGATGTCTGATTCCGTTCCACCGAGGTGAGAGGCATCGTGGTGAGAGTGGCAGGTAGAAGGGAGAAAGAATTAAGAATGGGACGAAATGAAATAAGAGGAAAAATTAATCTGGGGAGATTAAACTCCCCGCCGCTATGGTAGAAAATTGTAGGGTTTGAATGTTCCTTAGATAGTTGTGCTTAAAGACAATAGGAGATTTCCAACCCGTATACTTCTTAAGATCATCAAAATTCATGTTTTGAAAATAGTTAATTGAAGTGGCTACAGCCCGAATATCATGAGCATGTGGGAAAGATTCCGGGTTAGCCTGTTTTATGAAGTAGAGTATTTGCTGTCTAATACCTTGAATGGAGATAGTACCTCCTTGCTCTCTGGTAAATAAGGGACCGGAGGATCGTGAGGAGGACCTAGTTAAAAAGGCCTTAAGAGTCACTACCGGACACAGATGTATCCTGAGGTAAAGGAATAATCTTCCAAGGAGACCATCTATTTTGAGGGTCTTCATTTTTAGCTAGGGAACTCCTATCCGGAGAGAGAAGTACTTCTCCTGACGGGAGGAAATCTAAGTTCTCAGGATTACGGGAGAGAGCTGCTAATTCTGATATTCTGGCACCTGAGGCCATGGCTGTAAGAAACAAGGTTTTTCTCAGCAGAGAAATGTATGAGCAGGATTCATTGTTGGTGTCTGAAGCTAGTTTCAAAACATTGTTTAAAAACCATGTGACTTTTTGTGGATGGATTGTAGGTCTAAGCCGTGCACAAGCTTTGGGAATAGACGAAAAATAAGAATCTGCTAAATTTATGTTAAATCCGACCTGAAAAATCTTTTTCAGGGCCGACTTAATTGTAGTAATAGTACTAGCGGCTAGGACTTTTTCAAACAAAGTTCTAAAGAATGAAATGGCCAGGTTTGGGGTCATCTGAAGAATGTCTGAATTCTTTACAAAGTCCGCTAATTTCTTAACAGCCGAATCATATTGCCTAAGCGTTGAATCCCTCTTGTCAGATTCTATGAATATGACATTATCTGGATCAATATTTGCATCTCTATGAGCTGCAAATTTCATGAAGTCCACAAAGTTAGGGTTTGAACTATTCTTGAGGAAGCTGACACAGTCTGTGTTTGAACCACTTGTGTCAACTTTGGATGTGGGATCTGTTTGGGATGGAGTTTCAGTTCTAATAGGAGCGGAAACCAGTTGCTTTTGGGCCAGTTGGGTGTTACCAGAGCTACTATTCCTTTGAAGGAATGTAGTTTGTGTAGTACCTTCATCAGAAGATTCACTGGAGGGAACAGATAAATCTTTTACCAGAGGTTCCAATCTAGTGCTAATGCGTCTATGGCATAGGCCTGAGGGTCCAGGTTGGGGGCTATGTAACAAGGAAGTTTGCAATTGGAGCTTGTCGCAAACAGGTCTACCTGGAGATCTGGAACTAGTCTGGATATCCACCGAAACGAATTCATGTCTAGGGACCATTCCGATTCTAACGGTTTGGTCCTGGATAAAGCATCCGCTATAACATTTCTCACTCCTGCCAGATGTGTTGCTGATAGGGACCAATTTCTTTTTGCTGCCAGGGTAAAAATTGCTACTAGAACATGATTCAGATTGGGTGGCTTGGATCCCCCTCTGTTTATGCAGTGGACTACCACTGTGTTGTCTGAGACTATCTTCACATGACTTGTCTTGTGATGAGACAATTGCTTCAAGGTTAGAAATACTGCCATCGCTTCCAACACATTTATATGAAATTGTTTCATACTGAGGGACCAGGTCCCCTGGAACATTTGGTGTTGGGAGTAACCCCCCCAACCACTGAGTGACGCGTCTGTATGAATCGTCACTTGAGGAGGAGGAAATTGCATAGGAACTGCTTTGGCCAGGTTCTTGGACTTCGTCTATGGAAGCAATCTCTTTACCAGTACAGGGGGAATTGTTGAGACATTGTCTCTTAAAAGGGATTTTGACGTAAGGAAAAATCTATTTCTGGGCGATTGGTTCGTGTCGCCAGCGAAATATCCTTTAATCCATTATTTCTAAGGTAAATGTACTAACACATACCAGATAAATAAAAAAAATAAAGAAAAGGTCAGTACTACTGACTCGCTCACCTCCAAGAGGGTGTCGGTATGAACACTATGGCGAGTGAGACCACTACCACGAACCACTTGCCAATAGAAATCTCCCACTACAAAACCCCCACTAGAGGGGAGCCGACCCACAGAGTGGGCAGCAACTACTACTACTCCATCCCATGCTGCCGACTGCTGCGCCTCTGGTGGCCATCCTGAAGTTAGCAGACAATCTTGAGCGTTGGGATGGGCAGGGTGGGATTTCGCTGGCGACACGAACCATTCGCCCAGAATAGATTTTTCCTACGTCAAAATCCTTTTCTGGGCTCAGTTCGTGTCGCTGCGCGAAATCGTACCAGAGAAATAGCACAAGATTGTAAAGAACAAATAAAATACCGACAAAAAAGGTCTCAATAAAAGATAAAATAAAATGAAGAAATATAATTGCTAATAAATATACATATACACAATGATAGATATAGAAATATTACTTAAAATTAACTTAAGGTTAATAATATTTCTTAAAATTAACTTAAATTTAACATATATATACAGGGCTTACATGGAATATATGTTGAGCTTAACATCTGTGTATAGTTAATATGTCAAAAGTAATTAAAGCAATTATAATAATAATTGAATAGAACAAACTTCGACAATAATATAATAAAGAAATGTATATGACTTAGTATACAAACCCGTAACCATTGTAAATAAGAGGTTTTCACCCTAGCATAAAAAATAGGGGAGGACCACATCAAAGAGATCATTATATACAATCAAATTGTGAGTGACCCTAGCAAAAAAATAAGGGGCACCCACTGTACCATCATAAGAGCAGCTAAGACTCAAGGTAAACGTAGATGAACATGGCAGGTATAGACAAACTGTTGGGTGAGATAGGTAGAAAGGAGAACTGGATCTTCTACTAAAGATTAAGCAGAGTCGGGGAACTATGTTACCCGCCGCAACTGCTGAAAATTTCAGAGCTTCCAAGGACTTTAAGTAATGACGCTTAATACTGTCGGCGATTTCCATCCGGTATACTTTTTTAAATCATCGAAATTCATGTGGTTGGAAATAGTTAATTGAGGTGGCAACTGCCCTGACATCATGTACTTTAGGGAAGGAATCAGGGTTGGCTTGCTTAATAAATTACAGGATTTGTTGCCTGATACCTTTAGTAGATAAAGTACCACCTTTTTCTCTCATAAAAGAGGGGACCCGAAGAGGATGAGGATGTCCTGGACAGAAAGGCTCGTTAGGTCGATACTGGACAAAGAGAAACATCTTGTGGAAGGGGTACAACCTTCCATGGTTCCCACCTCATCAAAGGATCCTCATTCTTTGCTATAAAAGTACGTTCCGGAGAAGTAGAACTTCCCTGTGGGAGAAATTCTATATGATTGGGATCTCTGGATAACGCCGACAGTTCTGAAATTCTAGCTCCTGAAGCCAAGCTTAACAAAAATAGAGTCTTTCTCAAGAGCATTATAAATGAACATGACGTATTATCTGTTTCTGAAGCCAGCTTTAGAACATCATTTAAGAACCACGACACTGACGTAGGCCTCACTGAAGGTCTAAGTCTAGCACAAGCCTTGGGAATAGACGAGAAGTAAGAGTCTGTCAAGTCTATGTTGAACCCGAGTTGAAAAATCTTTTTCAAGGCCGACTTGTTTTGTCGTAATAGTGCTAGCTGCTAAGCCTTTTTCAAATAAAGATCTGAAAAAGGATATAGCTGAATTGATTGTCATGATTCTAATATCTGATTCTCTCAGGAAGGATGCCAACTTTTTGACTGCAGCATCATACTGTCTCAAAGTTGAATCTCTCTTATCAGATTCCAAGAAAAGAATATTTCGAGGGTCAATATTCGCGTCTCTTTTAGGCCGCGAACTTCATGAAGTCCATAAAGTTAGGGTTTTGAGAATTCTGAGGAAGCGAACACAGTCTTCGTTTGTACTAACTGGGAGAGCCTGGGATTGGGAATTCGAAGAGGACGAAGACCAGTTCCAGAATGAGAGGTACCAATTGCTCTTCGGCCAGTCTGGGGCTACTAGAGCTACTTGACCCTTGAACGTTCTGAGTTTGTTCAGTACCTTCAGGAGAAGATTCACTGGAGGAAAGACATAAATCTTCTCCCAGTTTTGTTCCAGTCTATGGACGGGCGTCCGTGGCATAGGCCAGAGGGTCCAGGTTGGGGGCCACATAACATGGAGTTTGTGGTTCGCTTGGGATGCGAACAGATCCACTTGTAGACCGGAACCCTCCGGAGAATCCATTGGAACGAACTGTTGTCCAGTGACCATTCCGACTCCAGAGGAAATGAGGTCGGGATAGAGCATCTGCTATGACGTTTCTCACTCCAGCTATATGGGTGGAGGAGAGGTGCCAACTGAACTTGTCCGCCAGGGAGAAGATGGCTACCATGACATGATTCAGATGTCGTGACTTGGAGCCTCCCCTGTTTACAATGAACTACCACTGCGCTGTCTAAAACTAGCTTTATGTGGGAGTTCTTTGGCGGACGTAACCTTTTTAGAGTCAAGAAACACTGCCATTGCTTCCAGTACATTTATGTGAAGCTGACGGAACTGGGGTGACCAGGTTCCTTGAACCTCTTGAACTGAGAATATCCTCCCCAGCCGCTTTAATGAAGCGTCCGTGTGGATGGTAATCCCCAAAGGAGGAGGAAACTGAAGGGGTACTGATATTGACGGTTCTTGACTTTTGCCCAAAGGGCGTAGACGAGTTCCGCAGATCTGTGGGACTGATGATAATTTGTCCCTGACCTGACATTTGCTCGTGAGCGCCAGATTCTGGTTAGGTCTTTCAGTTTGGCTTTCATCAAGATGTTTGTCACTAGATGCAAATTGGAGTGAACCCAGAATCCTTTCCTGGCTTCTCCTTGAAGCAAGTTTGTGTCCTAGAAATTGCTTTACTGACTTCGCTATTTCTTTTCTCTTGGCTGATGGAATCGACAGAGTATGGGAGGATAGATTCCATTGAATGCCCAGCCACTGAAAGTTTGACTCCGGAGTGAGTCTTGATTTTGTCCGTGTTTTATCTTGAACCCTAGATATTCCAGGAACTGATTACTTTCAGTGTTGCTTTGCGACATTCCTCGACTGTTGAGCCCAAATTAACCAATCGTCGAGATACGCTACTACCATGATCCCTTGCGACCTTAGTTGTTGGACGACCACTTCCGCCAACTTCGTGAACACCCTGGGTGCCACGTTCAGACCGAAGGGAACTACCTTGAAGGAGAATGCTTGATCTCCTATCTTGAAGCCCAGATAAGGGCGAAAGTGTCTTGCAATATATATGATAGTATGCGTCTGTAAGATCGATAGAGGTGGTGACGGCCCCACGGGGAAGTAAGGTCCGCACCTGCGAGATGGTGAGCATCTTGAACTTGTCGCAGCGAATGGCCAAGTTTAAACGGGACAAGTCTAAGATTACCCTTCTTTTTTGTGAGCCTTTCTTTGGAACGCTGAACAAGCGCCCTTCTTGAAACTTTAATCTGTTGACTCTCGCTATTGCTCCTTTCTGAAGGAGGTCCTCCGCATACTCCGTCAATTCTTTGGATGGAAGTTGAAGGAAAGGTCTGGGTGGGGGGTCGGATTCGCAACCCAACTCCAACCCAGGCCTTTCGACACAATACTTTGTGCCCATTTGCTGAATCCCCACCGGTGGCGGAAGAGAAACAGCCTCCTCCTACCTGGAAGTTCTCATTGTTGCTGGTAACCTCCGCGGCCTCCCCGGAAGTGTTTTCCTCTATTAAGGATTCCTTCCTGATCCTCTCTGACGAAAGGATCGCTTACCTCTGCCTCCCCTACCCGAAGCGGTCGTACTGCTGAAAGGCCTGGCCTTCGAACACTTGGTTGAAGGCTGGGAGACAGCGTAAGAGGTAGAAGGTTGAGGCTGGGGGAAAAATCACATAGATAGGCTGTGATTGGGCCTTGGAGGTAGAGGGTTGGGCCGCCTGCACCAACGGAACAGCCGAAACAGGCTGGGCGAAGCGTTGTTGTTTCTTTTGGTAAGGCTGGAAAACGTCTGGGTTTCCTCTGAGCCTTACCCTCACTGCTTGGTCTTGGCGTCTCTTTGCAGTGAGACCCCAACGATCCTTAAGGCTTTGGTTAAGCCGCCTTGTAGCTTCCGCCTGGACCTCCTTTACCATTGCATCGGGGAAGAGGTCTGCTCCCCAGATGTTTGATGAAAGCAACTTATTCGGTTTCATGCCGAATAGTTTTGCTTCTTGGAGGACATGCTTCCGACAATTCGTTTCTGGCTGTGGCGAACTCAAACATGTCAGACTGTACCGTTTGAGTCAGTGACTTGGTGATAAGCTTAAAGAGTGGCTCGGAACCGTAAGCAATGGTAGCCACCTCTGTCATGGCCATGGTGTTAATAGACCTGGCTAGTCTAGACATGGCCTCAAAACTCCGCCTGAATGAGGCTGTCCGGAAGTCTAGCAGCTTCTCACCAAAACTGATCCATAGCACAGTCTGGTTTGAGGTTTGCCCGCCGAAAAAGTGTTGGGCAGGTCTTCCCACAATTCTCCGGTTGAGGGAAGGCAAAGGAGATGTGGGGTCCGCTTCCTTTAGCTGTGGTAACGACTGGGCCCCCTTTTTGGGCCGCGCTGGGATAGTGACCGTAGCGATCTTGGTAAGGAAGGGAAGCGGAGTTCCCTCTTCCATTTTGTGAAAATGGTGAAGGGACTCTTAAAGGGTTGAATCTCGTTGAACAATCCATGTCCTCTAAGCACCTGAGCCATTCTCTTTGAGCCTGGTCACGTGAATAGAGGACTGTCTCTTTAGGGACCTTGTCATCTCGCGTCATGGCTGCGTCAGTGAGTCTGGCGTAGCCAATGAACGGTGGCTGTAGACCCTCGGGTAGAAACTCGAAGTCCTCAATCCTTCGAGTACCACACTCCGGAATTGAAATAAGCCCGTCCTGGAAGGGGGCGTATGACGCCACCCTCCAGGGGTTATTCATAGAGAACGGAGGCAGAGAGTCATGAGTGGAAGCTGAGCTATACCTGTGCGAAAGGTGGGTGGGGGAGTAGCTAGAGGAGCCTGGCTAAGTTCGGCGATGATGTTTATCCTGGGAGGTTGATCCTGTCGGACAACCGGGAGAACATCTGCTCCATACTGTTTTTGAGAGAACCGACCAAATCCCCCATGTGTTGTAACAGACCAGCATTGGATCCAAAGCCGGAGCTGCTGCGGAGGTGGTTGGGTAACTCTGAACAGGTACCAAGGGGAGAGGAGAAAGGAAACGGCTGACTCCGCCGGAGTATGTGGATCTCTCCTTGGATACCTACTCCTTGAGGATTTGGAGCCAGGACCCAGAAGCTCTAGACCTCTCTGCTCCGGGGTTCGTAGCCGGAGACTTGCGAGATGTTGACTCCGACGAAGTCTTTTTGGACGACGACGACGGCTTACTTAGGGTTTTCACAACCGTCTGTCCTTTGACCTTAGGTCTTACGGAAGCATCAGGAGAAGTATAAAGGAGCTCAGCTCCTGTAAAGCCTTGGAAGGAAGCTGGGAGAGTTAGCAGGAGTAGAAGACCCAGTGGCGCCCAAGGGAAGCCCTTGGGCGTCCAACGTACCTACCTCGACCAACAGGTCGTCAACACCTACCATTGGTTCAATATTCAGATCCAGTGTCGCGACTTCCGACGAGATGTCTTGGCCTGGTTCACTCAACGAAGCGGCGAGCTGTTGCTGAATCGCCGCCATAGTCGGGGCTGCCTCTGCCGGGTCGACGTAACCCGTTGACTTGCCGCCGGGGAAGATTAGGACAGCCAACCTCTTCTCAAGAATGTAGGGCTGTCCCTTGGCGGCGTTCTTGCCAAAACCGCCGACCCAAGCCCTCAGGGTTGCCAATGGCTGTGCTCTAACAGCGGGAGCCTGGAAGAGAGGGTATTTGTTAGTTTAAGTTAAACTTAAGATTAAAAACTTAAGTAATAGGCTTAGACTAAAAACATAGGGATGCGAGATCCCATATAAAACAAGCTTAAGTTTAAAATAAGAGATTAAAATTAAACTTAAGAACTATAACCTTGTAGGGATTAGCGAACGGAGTTGGGAATACTTACCCCGTCTAAGAGCTGGCTCACCAGATCGTAGCAAATAGTGCAGGTCTCGTGAAACCAGACTTGAAGATTCCCGTGCGGAGTCGCGCATGGAGCATGGGATCTGCAGACTTCATGCCCACACGGGGTTCCTGGAGCATTGCATTGCATCCTGGATGCCACAGTTGGTGGTCTGTAAGTGAAAAGATACATGAGCATCCTAAAAGATATCACTTACAGGCTAGAGGCTAAAAGAACTCCGCTGCATGCCGGAGCGCGAAAAAATTTTGGGCATAACCCCTCCCTTACAGCCTGAATAGGCTAGAACCCCGGAGAGATCCGGTGTGAGTAGGTAACGGAGGGATTTGGCTTAAGGTAGCTTAAATTAAACTTACTATAGTTTAAATTAAATACTAAATACTTAAACCTAAAGCCATAGAACGTACCGGAATAAATCCGGTGCGCGGCGGTGTTCGTGTCGCGATATCAGCGCGACGGGGTGGTTAGGAAAGACCAACTGTACGCCTGCAGTCCGCCCGCCAGGGTGAACTAGCCTCTTTCCACGTGGATGCCGGAGCTCCGGTAAATTAAAGAGCACCAGTAAGCTGGGAAAGGGCGAGAGGGCGAAACAGACTCGAGCTAGCAACGGAGCGACGGAGTAACGACGGAGGGGGGAAGGCCAGTCCCCCCCCCTTAGTCATCCGAGCGCGCCGTGAAGCCAGAGAGCGGTCGGGTCCAGTCTGGGTCTGTCCAGTCCAGCCCCCCCATACTCCCTCCGCCTAGGGAGAGAGGGAGGCAGGCCACGGGTATGTGGGAGCGAGCGAGGACAGACCAACCCTCCCCCCCGGCCCTATGGAAGAGCGGGAGGAGGGAAAGGTGACTGGACAGGCGCCTGGCTGCTCCGTGATCACGTAGTGACCACGGAGCGGTGACATGCAATACAATGACACAATATAGCCTAGGATAAAGCAACCAACTAATCAGAGAGATGCTATAGAGAAGCAACCGAACTGAAGAGCGGAAGCAATAGTGTGGATACCAATAATACATAACCTAGGCTACGTGAAATGCCAGACGCCGTAGGCTAACCTAAAATAAAATAAACCAAAATCACTTAACGTAAAGAAAGAAAAAAAAATCAGTAGGAGAAAAAATCCAGGAGTGTACGACTAACCCGAAAGAAAGTCTACCACTCAAAGCTAGCCGGGGCCGATACTAAGAGCTGTGGCTAGGGTCTGGATGGAAGATGCCTACGCAAGGTGAAGAAGACATGCATGCATGACATAAACCCAGTAGGCTGGACCCCTAACATAAAATAGATAACTAACAATAGAGCGTAAGGAAATAAGGGAAGGTTCTGGGTATGGAAGACCAAGAACGAACCCGCCACGAGGCAGAACCATGCTGCCATGCTTCCGACCAAGAGCCCGTATTTATACCTAAAAAACGGCAAATACTGACTCAAGGTCGGAAAAACCAATAGCAATAACAACTGATTACTTAACTTAGCTGCTGCGATGGCTGTACGCCTCCATGGAATGATAAATCCAAGATAGGGGCACAAAAAAACACAGAGCAAAAAAGGGCACGTGTGTATGCGGTGCGCTAACTGAAAAGGATGGCCACCAGAGGCGCAGCAGTCGGCAGCATGGGATGGAGTAGTAGTAGTTGCTGCCCACTCTGTGGGTCGGCTCCCCTCTAGAGTGGGGGTTTTGTAGTGGGAGATTTCTATTGGCAAGTGGTTTGTGGTAGTGGTCTCACTCGCCATAGTGTCATTACCGAACACCTCTTGGAGGGTGAGCGAGTCAGTAGTACTGACCTTTTCTTTATTTTATTTATTCTCTGGTATGTGTTAGTACATTTACCTTAGAAATAAAGGATATTTCGCGCAGCGACACGAACTGAGCCCAGAAATGTATCTTTGCTCTCTTCCTCCAAACGCGATTGATGTCTTTGAGTTTGACTTTTAGTAGGACGTCTGTTACCGAGGCAAATTGGAGTAAGCCAAGGATTCTTTCTAAAGATCGCCTTGATATCTTTTTGTTCCTGACAAAATATTTTGTCACTGATGCTATCTCCTTGACCTTCTTGGTTGGAAGGGATAGCTTGTGATCCTGTAGGTCCCAATGAATACCCAGCCATTCGAACTGGGCTGCTGGTTGTAGCCGGGATTTCTTTAGATTCAACTGAAAGCCTAGACTTTGTAGAAACAGAATTACTTTGGTTGTTGCTTTGTGACATTCTTCTACTGTATCGCTCCCCAAATGAGCCAATCGTCCTAGGTAGGTAGGCTACCAGCATTAGTTCCTTGGTTCCTGAGTTGTTGCAGTACTGTCTCTCCTAGCTTCGTAAATATCCTGGGTGCAATATTGAGGCCGAAGGGCATCACTTTGAATGCATAGGATTTTTTGCCTAGGCGGAAGCCTAGGTAGGGAGAGAAGTTTCTTGCTATTGGAACATGATAATAGGCGTCTGTAAGATCTATAGAGGTGGTGACGGCCCCACGGGGAAGTAAGGTCCGTACCTGAGAGACAGTCAGCATACGGAACTTGTCACAAAGAATGTAAGAATTCAGTTTGGACAAGTCCAGAATTACCCTCATTTTGGAAGAATTCTTCTTTGGAACAGTAAACAGACGTCCCTGGAATTTCAGGCTTTTTACTCTCTTTATAGCCTTTTTCTGTAGATCTTTGGTGTACTCTTTGAGATCTGGTGTGGGTGTCTGAAAGAAGTTCACCGCTGAAGGTGGAGACCCCTTTATCCACCTCCAACCCAGCCCTTTGGAAACAATACTGTGTGCCCAAGGGCTGAAAGTCCATTGATCTGGGAACCGGTATAGTCTCCCTCCTACGGTTCATCTGGACTGGTTGAGTTGGCTTGTATCCTCTGCCTCCTCTTGCACCTCTGGCTACTAGGTCTGCCACGCTGGCGGAACTGGCCCCTAGCTCTGCCACCACCGGGTTGCCTAGCGTATCCTCGAAAAGCTCCTGTGGCTTCGTAAGCCGGGTTAAATGCTGGAGAGGACATCCATGTTGCTGTGGTTGATGATTGTCCGCTTTGTGGAGCGGGTACAATCATAAATTGTTGTGGCGGAGGTGTTTTGGATGTCGATGGTTTCGACACCTGGGCCAGAGGGATAGGTTGTTGCCATTGCTGACCACGGGAAGCTTTGTAAGAAGCATAGTATTTTTGCTTCTTTTTTGGGTTCTGGTGCTTCGTTGTTGGGTCAAACTTCCGTTTGGATGAGAGTCCCCAACGAACTCGAAGGCTTTGGTTTGTCCTAGCGGCCTCTTGTAGCACCTTGTCTACTTCCTCCTGAGGAAAAAGATTCTTTCCCCAGAAAGAAGCTTTAATCAGCCTGTTAGGCTCATGCCTAATAGACGCCTCCGCCAACACGTATTTCCTGCAGTTCTTCCTGGCTGCAGTGAACTCATGGAGGTCCAGCTGGAAAGTCTGTAATAGACTCTTTGCTAGGACCTTGAAGATTTGTTCTTCTTTGTATATAGAAGCCACCAACTCCAGTGATGTCACTGCGTTGATGGATCTAGCCAACCTCGATCTTGCTTCAAATTCTGTTTTGAGCAAGTTTTCAGGCAGTCTGGGATGTCTGAAAACAGAGTAGAGGCACAGTCTGGGTCTAATTTCCCGACCAGAGTATCATGCCAGAATTCCCTAGTGGCTGGCATGAGGAGGGAGGTAGCATCCGTCTCTTTGAGGGTTGGCATAGGAAGATCTTCATATGCTGCTTGGAGCGTTAGCTCCGCAATCTTATCCGTAAACCAAGAGGGGACTTCTTGGGGTGTCGTAAAAATAGTGTACGACCCCCTGTGCGGTGTCAACTTGGTGTTCGCACAACCCCAGTCTGACAAAGCTTGGGCTTGTTCCTTTGGAAAAATTACAGTCTCCTTGAGAACTTTGTCCATTCTGACCAAAGCATTCTCCGTCAATCTTACGAAACCATTGAAAGGGAACTGGAGATCTTCTGGATAAAACTCGAAATCCGATAAGGGCCAAGTTTCCAGTCCCTCAATGGTCAAAGTGCCATCCAAATAAGGAGCATGGAGGGCAAACCGCCAAGGATTGTTCTTATCAAACGGCGGAAGCTTTGAGGCATCCGGAACTGCCGACGGAGCCGCTTGAGTTCCGGAGTGGAGCAGTCCTGCAATCATATCTTTGATTGGCTTTAGCTGCTCCGCCACTATATCTGACACGGACTGCGTGCCTGTAGTGGAGGCCGGAGTAAGAGAGTACATTCTCTAATTCAGCCTTTCGTCCACCACATCTCTGACTCTGGACAAAAGCTTGTCCGCCAGAAGGTCAGTTTGTTGTTCAAGCTCCGTCGTCTTTGATCTAGCGGTTTTACCCCTCTGTCCTTTAGTAGGAGGAGGAACCTTGGCAGCTAGCGACGTATCAGACGAAGTCAATGGCCTAGAGACCGGAGACAACGCTGTCGCTGCCGATGGAGTTGATTTCGAAGCCTTAGCTGAAGGCTTCGATACCTTTAAGGGCTTAACCTTGGGTCGGACTGACCTAGCTCCTTCCCAAGGTGAAGAAACAGGCTTGTCAAAGCCTAAGAAAGAAGAAGAAGAAGGGGTAGGGGAAATAAAATATCCTGCCAAAGCCTCTACGCCACTTACCTGCTCATCCATCGGTTCAAGATGGATGTCAAGTGCTGCTACATCTCCCGTCAGTTGCTGGTCCTCTGGGGGTGGAGCCATCGCAGCTCGGATGGCTTCCATAATGGGGGCAGCTACTTCTTTCTCCACAGCTGCCGACGGAGAACCAGGGAACAAACGGGATGCCAGGTCACCGTCCAATACATAAGGGCAACCTTGAGGAGCATTCCGGCCAAAACCGGAGACCCACTGCCTAAGACTCGCTTTGGCCGTCTTTAGGCTATCCTCGTCCGCCTGAAAAAAGGGGTAGGATTATAAATCTCATATTGGCTAGATCCTAAAATAGATCTATGCCCATATCAATGTATCTAGAAACCATGTACATGAACATGTGTTTTTTTAATCTTACCTCGTCATTTAACAAGATCGAAATCAGCTCGAAACACAGAGAGCACGATTCCAGGAAGCAGACCATGTAAGGGGTCTGTCCTTCCTCTAACGCGAAGGAGATTGCAAAATGGGCATGCGACCAGCAGACGTCATGGCCCACCAGATCGCTGAAGGCTGCCGGACAACCTTGGAAGGCGCAGCGGGCTTTCTGTAATATAATATTTTCAATAAGTACACCATCTCCTTTTTTGGAAATATTAATCTAAACTTAAAATAATGGGGCATGCAAGTATTCTTAGCCTGACATGCTTGTGGAAAGGCTTGCCGGAGCTAGCCACCACCATTATAGGAGAGAGTATACTGTATGTCATATATGTACTTGTAAGATTGAGAGTTAGGATTCACTATTTTACTCTGTTGCACCCTGGAGGTCCGGTGAGCACCGGAGCAATTGATGTGAAAAAACAAGCAGTAACAAGGTGGTTAAACATTGTTTCCAATGAATCTATTCTCAATACAATGAATCTCCGGTGGAGCTAGACCACCGGAGTAAATAGTACCGGAGCCGAGGACGAGCACCATATCAAATAACCGGATAGCCTGTCGAGGGGAGGTGTCTCCCAGTCGTCATAGGCATCACCGGAGATGATGAACTGCAATTCTTATAAGATATTAATATTAGCAATAACGTCCCTAACCCAATCTCCCTAAGCCGACGGAGTTTCCATCGGCGAAGCTCCGGCGATGGGGCTCCGTTTAGTAATTCCTATCGAATTACCCACTCTTCCGTCCTGTCCCTGTCTTCCCCGAGCCGTAGCGGGGGAAGGAGGGGAGGGGCTAAAGGGGAGGATGGGGAGAGGTATGAGGGAGGGGAAAGGGTAGAATCGCAAATGGCGGCCCGTTAAGGGCTGGCCATATAGGCGATCAGTATTGGCCCATTTCCTGATAACAAGAATCGTAGACCAAAGGGAAAATACAAATTACCAACTAACATTCGAAAATGGTATTAAAGTCGGGGAATATAAATGCCAAATGGCTTCCCTGGACAACATGGTCATTAACTGGTAAAGTAGATACCCCGTGGGTCACTTATGATACTTGCTATCGGTCGGGGCCACGAACAGAGGGGCATAGGCTAACCTATGTCAAAATATGGTACAAAGAACTGGCTCTAGCAATGAAAACATTAATGAAAACTACCACCTTGAATAAAACAAAATTGATAATGAGAGCATAGCTAGCGTGTAAGAGAAATGACCCTATATAAAGTAGCCAAGCTTATAAAAGTACTCGATAAGGCAATTGAAAAGAGGGGGAGTATTCCAGCCTTTATTCGTACATAGTAATTAGAAATTTCTTTCAACTCTATGTAGCCTATGTACCTTAGACAGGTTATAAAAATACTTTTTACAAGGCATCTGAAAAGAGGGGGAATACTCCAGCCTCTCTTCAGCAATAGTATAATTTAGAGATTATTTCAAAACTCCAAGTAGGCTACTTTATAAGGTATCTGAAAAGAGGGGGAGTATTCCAGCCTCTTTTCAACTCTAGAAATATAGAATATTATTCTGATTCCCATGTGAATGGAACACGCCACTCTCAGACAAAACGTTAATATTTACAAGTACACACACAATAATATAGGATAGTCACTAAAACAAAATTGAAACAAGTGAGAAAGGGAGAACTATTAGGCCAGGACAGAAAAGAGGGGGGATATATGTTCCTTCTTAAACGCCAAACGACGGCAAATTTACTTGATCGTATGAAAAACACCGTACTGGCTAAGTAGGAACTCTCTTTCTTCGCTTAACAAAGACTATACAAATAAAACAAATGCGGGACTTGGTAGCGTCTAGGCATTGTTTACATCGCCAAATACGAACAGTATCTCGTTAACTAACCTAGAATCACATAAGGATCAGTTATTAAAAACTGCGAAGTATAAAATTCGATCCTAGCAATAATAAAGGGATTTTGACGTAAGGAAAAATCTATTTCTGGCGATTGGCTCGTGTCGCCCAGCGAAATATCCTTTAATCTATTATTTCTAGGGTAAATGTACTAACACATACCAGAGAATAAATAAATAAAGAAAAAGGTCAGTATAACTGACTCGCTCACCCTCCAAGAGGGTGTCGGTATGAACACTATGGCGAGTGAGACCACTACCACGAGCCAAATGCCAAAAGAATTCTCCCACTACAAAATCCCCCAAGAGGAGAGCCGACCCACAGAGTGGGCAGCACCTACTACTACTACTCCATCCCATGCTGCCGACTGCTGCGCCTCTGGTGGCCATCCTGAAGTTAGCAGACAATCTTGGCGATGGGATGGGTAGGGCGGGATTTCGCTGGCGACACGAGCCAATCGCCCAGAAATAGATTTTTCCTTACGTCAAAATCCCTTTCTGGGCTCAGCTCGTGTCGCTGCGCGAAATCGTACCAGAGAAAATAGCACAAGATTGTAAAGAAAATCAACAAAATTAAAAGAGGTCTCAAATAAAAGATAAAATAAAGTAAAAGAATATCAATTGCTAATAAGGATACATATACAACAGTGGTACAAAAATAGAAATTATTGCTTAAATTACACTTAATTCTAATAATATTTCTTAACTTAGGGTAATTTACATATATACAGAGGTAATATGGCATATATGTACCAAAATGGTAACTGTGTAAAGCTTATGTATCAAAATTTATAGAGCAATTAACATAATAAGTTGAACAAACAAACTCAACCATAATCATATATAAAGGAATGTATATAACTTAATATACAAAACCCGTAACCACTACAATAAGATGTATCCCCTAGCATAAAAATAAGGGGATGACATCCACCATATCAATATTCATCATCAATTGTGAGTGTCCCTAGCAAAAAAATAAGGGACACCCACGACATCATCATAAAAGCAGCTAAGACACAAGGTGACCGTAAATGAACAAGGCAGGAATAGACAAACTGTTGGGTGAAGCAGGTAGAAAGGAGGACTGGATCTTCTACTAAAGATTAGCTAGAGTCAGGGGAAACTATGTTCCCTGCTGCAACTGCTGAAAATTTCAGAGCTTCCAAGGACTTTAAGTAATGACGTTTGAAAACTGTCGGCGATTTCCATCCAGTATACTTTTTCAACTCATCGAAGTTCATATGTTGGAAATAGTTAATTGAGGTGGCTACTGCCCTGACATCATGTGCTTTAGGGAAAGAGTCAGGATTGGCTTGTTTAATGAAGTACAGGATTTGTTGCCTGATGCCTTAATAGATAAAGTGCCACCTTTTTCTCTCTTAAAGAGAGGACCGATGAGGATGAGGAGGTCCTAGATAGAAAGGCTCGCAAGGTTGAAACTGGGCAAAGAGATACATCTTGTGGAAGGGGTAGTACTTCCCATGGTTCCCACCTCATCAAAGGATCTTCATTCTTAGCTATAAAGCTACGTTCCGGAGAAAGTAGCACTTCCCCTGTGGGAAGGAACTGAATATGATCCGGATCTCTGGATAAAGCCGACAGTTTCTGAAATTCTAGCTCCTGAGGCCAAGCTTAATAAAAATAGGGTTTTTTCTAAGAGCATTATAAACGAGCATGTGTCATTATTGGTTTCTGAAGCCAGTTTTAGAAACATCGTTTAAGAACCATGATACTGACGTAGGCCTTACAGAAGGTCTAAGTCTAGCACACGCCTTGGGGATAGACGAGAAGTAGGAATCTGTCAAGTCTATGTTGAACCCAAATTGAAAAATCTTTTTCAAGGCTGATTTGTTTGTCGTAATTGTGCTAGCTGCTAAGCCTTTTTCAAATAAGGATCTGAAAAAAAAAGGATATAGCTGATTGATTGTCATGATCCTAATATCTGATTCTTTCAGGAAGGTTGCTAACTTTTTGACAGCAGCATCATACTGTCTCAAAGTTGAATCTCTTTTATCGGATTCCAAGAAGAGAATATTCTGAGGGTCAATGTTCGCATCCCTTTTCGCTGCAAACTTCATGAAATCATAAAGTTTAGGGTTTTGAGAATCCCTGAGGAAGCGAAACACAGTCTTCGTTTGTACTGACTGGGAGAGCCTTGGGATTGGGGATCCGAAGAGGGCGAAGACCCAGTTCCAGAATGAGAGGGTACCAATTGCTCTTCGGCCCCCCCCCCAGTCTGGGGCTACTAGAGCCACTTGACCCTTGAATGTCCTGAGTTTGTTCAACACTTTCATGAGAAGATTCACTGGAGGAAAGACATAAATCTTCTCCCAGTTGTTCCAGTCTAGAGCCAGGGCGTCCGTGGCATAGGCCAGAGGGTCCAGGTTTGGGGCTACATAACACGGAAGTTTGTGGTTCGCTTGGGATGCGAAGAGATCCACCTGTAGACCTGGAACTCTCTGAAGAATCCATTGGAACGAACTGTTTTGTCCAGTGACCATTCCGACTCTAGAGGTACTGATCGGGATAGAGCATCTGCTATGACGTTTCTCACTCCAGCTATGTGAGTGGAGGAGAGATGCCACTGAACTTGTCCGCCAGGGAGAAGATGGCTACCATGACATGATTTAGATGACGTGACTTGGAGCCTCCTCTGTTTACACAATGTACTACCACTGCGTTGTCCAGGACTAGCTTTATTGGGAGTATTTTGGCGGACGTACCTTTTTAGAGTCAAGAACACTGCCATTGCTTCCAGTACGTTTATATGGAACTGACGGAACTGAGGTGACCACGTTCCTTGAACCTTCTTGAACTGGGAATATCCTCCCCAACCGCTTAATGAAGCGTCTGTGTGGATGGTGATCCCTGGTGGAGGAAACTGAAGGGGCACTGACACCGACAAGTTCTTGACTTTCGCCCACGGCCGGAGTCGATTCTTTAGAATCAGAGGGACTGGAGGATAATTTGTCCCTGGACCTGACATTTGCTCGTGAGCGCCAATTCTGGTTAGGTCTTTCAGTTTGGCTTTCATTAGGATGTTCGTCACTGAAGCAAAGCAAATGGAGAGAACCCAGGATCCTTTCCTGAGATCTTCTTGAAGCAGTTTGTGACTCAGAAATAAATTGCTTGACTGACTTCGCTATTTCCTTCCTTTTGGATGATGGAATCGACAGAGTATGGGAGGATAGATTCCATTGAATGCCTAGCCACTGAAAGTTTGACTCTGGAGTGAGTCTTGACTTGGTCCTGTTTATCTTGAAGCCTAGATATTCCAGGAACTGAATCACTTTCAGTGTTGCTTTGTTGCATCTTCGACTGTTGAGGCCCAGATCAACCAATCGTCGAGATACGCTACTACCATAACCCCTTGCGATCTGAGTTGTTGAACTACTACTTCCGCCAGCTTCGTAAACACCCTGGGTGCTACGTTGAGCCCGAAAGGAACTACCTTGAAGGAGAATGTCTGGTCTCCTATCTTGAAACCCAGATACGGACGGAAGTGTCTTGCAATAGGGATATGATAGTAAGCGTCTGTAAGATCGATAGAGGTGGTGACGGCCCCACGGGGAAGTAAGGTCCGCACCTGCGAGATCGTGAGCATCTTGAACTTGTCGCAGCGAATGGCTAAGTTTAAGCGGGACAAGTCTAAGATTACCCTTCTTTTTTGTGAGCCTTTCTTTGGCACGCTGAACAAGCGTCCTTGAAATTTAACCTTTTGACTCTCGCTATAGCTCCTTTCTGAAGGAGATCCTCCGCATACTCCGTCAAATTCTTTGGAAGGGAAAGTTGGCGGAAAGGTCGGATGGGGGTGGGTTCGTTAACCAGCTCCAACCCACGGCCTTTTGACACAATGCTCTGAGCCCACTTGCTGAAGTTCCACCGGTGGCGAAAGTGAAACAGCCTCCCTCCTACCTGAAATTCCTCATTGGTTCTGGTAGCCTCCTCGGCCTCCCCTGAAAGTTTTCCCCTATTGAAGGGACCTCCCGATCCTCTCCCACGAAAGGATCGCTTACCTCTGCCTCCCTTACTCGAGCGGTCATACTTCTGTGAAGCTTGACCCTCGAAGACCTGGTTGTAGGCTGGAGAGAGGGCGTAAGAGGTGGAGGGCTGAGGCTGAGGGGAGATAACGTAGATCGGCTGCGATTGAGCCTTTGAGGTGGAAGGTTGGGCTGTTTGCACCAAGGGAACAGCCGGAACTTGCTGAGAAAAGCGTGGTTGCTTTTTCTGGTAGGGCTGGAAACGTCTAGGTTTCCTCTGAGCCTTACCCTTACCGACCTGGTCCTGACGTCTCTTGGCGTAAGACCCCAACGGTCTTTAAGGCTCTGGTTCAATCTCGTAGCCTCTGACTGAACCTCCTTCACCATCGCTTCTGGAAGAGGTCTGCTCCCCAGATGCTTGACGCAAGCAACTTATTCGGCTCGTGCCGAAATAGTTGCTTCTTGTAGGACATGCTTCCTACAATTCGTCCTAGCAGTGGCAAACTCAAACATATCTGACTGCACCGTTTGAGTCAAAGATTTGGTAATAAGCTTGAAGAGCGGTTCCGACCCATAGGCAACGGTAGCCACCTCGGTCATAGCCATGGAATTAATGGACCTGGCTAACCGCGATTTGGCTTCGAATTCTGCCTGAATAAGGCTATCTGGAAGCCTAGGAAGCTTCTCACCAAACTGCTCCATAGCACAGTCTGGTTTGAGTTTGCCCACAATTCACGGCTGAAGGAAGTAGAGGAGATGTAGGATCTGCTTCCTTCAGTTGAGGCATGGAATCCCCCTTCTGGGCTGCTGGAATAGTCGTATTCGCGATCTTTGTCAGGAAAGGGAGCGGGGTACTCTCTTCCATCGTAAAGATCGTAAACGGGCTCTTGAAAGGTTGGATTTTCGTATTGGAACAATCCATGTCCTCTAGACACCTGAGCCATTCTCTCTGAGCCTGGTCACGTGAATAGAGGACTGTCTCCTTTGGTACTTTGTCATCCCGAGTCATGGCTGAGGCGGTGAGCCTGGCGTAGCCGATGAACGGAGGCTGAAGGTCTTCCGGGTAGAACTCGAAGTCCTCAATCCTCCGAGTTCCCATTCCGAGATGATGAGCCCGTCTTGGAAGGGGGCGTATGACGCTACTCTCCAAGGGTTGTTCATTGAGAACGGAGGAAGAGAGTCATACGGGGGAAGTTGGGCTCCACCTGTGGTGAAAGGTGGAGGAGAGGCTAGAGGAGCTTGGCTCAGTCCGGCTATAATGGTGTCCTGAGAAGTAATCCTATCCGACAACCGAGAGATTTATTTGTTCCATGCTATTTTTCAGGGACCCAACCAGATCGCCCACCTGTTGTAAGAGGCCAGCGTTGGCGTCCAAAGCCGGAGCTGCTGCGGAGGTGGAAGGGTGGCCCTGAACTGGAACCAAGGGTAGCGGAACTAACGACTCCGCTGGAGTGTGAGATCTCTCCCTGGAGGATCTACTCCTCGAGGACTTAGAGCCGGACCCAGAAGCTTTAGATCTTTCTGCTCCGGGATTCCCAGCCGGAGACTTACGAGAGGATGACGCCGAAGCCGTCTTCTTAGACGACGACGACGTCTTCGTCAAGGTTTTCACTGTTTGACCCTTGACCTTGGGTCTAACTGAAGCGTCAGGAGAAGTATACAACTCATTACCCGTAAAGCCTTGGAAGGATGGAGAGGTTGCAGGAGTAGAAGAACCAGTAGCACCCAAGGGTATCCCTTGGGTGTCCAACTTACCTACCTCGACCAACAGGTCGTCTACACCTACCATGGGTTCTACATTAATGTCAAGCGTCGCGACTTCCGAGGAGATGTCCTGGCCTTGGTCTGTCAACGAGGCAGCCAGCTGTTGCTGGATGAAGGCGATAGTCGGGGCCGCATCTGCTGGGTCGACGTATCCTGTCGCCTTGCCTCCGGGGAAGATTAGTACCGCCAACCTCTTCTCTAGGATGTAGGGCATACCCTTGGCGGCGTTCTTCCCGAAACCGCCGACCCAGGCCCGCAGGGTTGCCAGTGCGGTATCCCTCACAGCCGGAGCCTGGAAGAGAGGGTATTGATTAGATTTAAGAATAACTTAAAACTAAAACTAACTTAAAGCGTAACTTAAAATTATAGGGGCTATAAGGCCCCCTGAATTCTACCTTAAGTTAGAGTGATTAATGTAAAAACTTAAGCACTATAAAAAATGAGAACCATTTAACGGAGTTAGAATACTTACCCCGTCTAACAGCTGGCTCACCAGATCGTAACATATGGTACACGTCTCGTGGTACCAGACCTGGATGTCCCCGTGCGGAGTCGCGCATGGAGCATGGGAGCCAGGCAAACTTCGTGTCCACAAGGGTCCTGAAGTGTGGCGGCGCATCCCGGATGCTCACAGTTGGTGGTCTGTAGTGAAAAGACACATGAGTATCTTAAGACTATCACTTACAGGCTAAAGGACAAAAGAACTCCGTTGCATGCCGGAGCTCGGAAAAAATTTGGGCATAACCCCTCCCTTAATCGCCTGAATAGGCTATAACCCCGGAGGGATCCGGTGGGACAGAAAGGGAGGGGGGATGGTTTAAGGTACTTAAGATAAACTTAAATGTTTAACATAAAAGATCTTAAACCTAAATTTCTAACGTACCGGACTAAGTCCAGTGCGTGACGGAGTGTTGAAACTCCGCGAGACGGAGTGGTTAGAAGGGACCGACTGTATGTTCCGGTCCACCCTGCTGGGTGGACTAGCACCTTTCCGTTGGATGCCAGGTCTCCGGTGGTAAAGGAGCCCTAGTAAGGTGGGAAGGAGCAAGAGGGCATACAGACTCGGGCTAGCAACGGAGCGACGGGGTAGCAACGGAGGGGGGAAAGGCCAGTCCCCCCCCCACCTTACCATCCGGCCGGACCGAGAAGCCGGAGAGGTCGAGTCCAGTCTGGGTCTGTCCCGTCCCTCTACTCCCTCCGCCTGGGGGGAGAGAGGGAGGCAGGCTCGGTTATGCGGAGCGAGCATGGGCAGACCGACCCATCCCCCCGACTCTATAGCAGAGCGGGAGGGGGGGAAGGTGACTGGACAGGCGTCTGGCTGTCTCGTGATCACGTAGTGACCACGGGGCGATAAGAACAACAACTAAGCCAAGAAACATAACCAACTGATCAGAGAGATGCTATCGGGAAGCAACCGAACTGAAGAGCGGTAGTATATAGGCCCAATGGGCCATGACCTAGGCTCAGCAAGCCAGACGCCTAGCAAACCTAACAAATACATATAAATAAAATGAATAATAAAATTGAAAGAAAGAAAACAATATAGTAGGAGAAAAAATCCAGGAGTGTACGACTAACCCGAAGGCAAGTCTACCACTCAAAGCCAGCCGAGGCCGATACTAAGAGCCGTGGCTGGGGTCTGGATGGAAGGGCCTACAGGAGGTAAAAGACATGCATGCATGACAAAACCGTGTAGGCCGTACCCTAAACAAATCGATAATAAAATAGAGCTACTTAAGTAAGGGGTATGTTCTGGGTATAGGCGACCAAGACGAACCCACCACGAGGCAGAACCATGCCGCCATGCTTCCCGACCTAGAGTTTCGTATTTATACCTAAAAAACGGCAAATACGGGCTCAGGGCGGAAAAAAACCAATTAGCAATAAACACTGAGTACTAACTTAGCTGCTGCGATGGCTGCACGCTCCATGGTAAATAAATCCAAAGTAAGGGCACACAAAAACACAGAGTAAAAAAAAGGCACGTCTGACCTGGGTGCCGCTAACTTAAAAGGATGGCCACCAGAGGCGCAGCAGTCGGCAGCATGGGATGGAGTAGTAGTAGTAGGTGCTGCCCACTCTGGGGTGGGTTCGGCTCTCCTCTTGGGGGATTTTGTAGTGGGAGAATTCTTTTGGCATTTGGCTCGTGGTAGTGGTCTCACTCGCCATAGTGTTCATACCGACACCCTCTTGGAGGGTGTGAGCGAGTCAGTTATTTATTTATTCTCTGGTATGTGTTAGTACATTTACCCTAGAAATAATAGATTAAGGATATTCGCGCAGCGACACGAGCTGAGCCCAGAAAAAGGTATATGAAGAGCAACCTTGAATCGTACCTAAATAGGTAGATCAAAACACATTGGTGCAGGAGAAAGTAGAGCCTCAGCCATCTCGAAAAAGGTCCAAATTTGGCGAAAAATCACAATCACAAAAACAAAGTGTGCAACGCTTATCGAGTCAATAAGAAGGATGAAAGATGCGCTAGCATCGGGCAGTGGTGGGATGGTCCAGGACCGGGTGCGGTGGAGACCGCTGTTATGGCACAACCCGCATGTGTATATTGACGAAGGAATAATCTAAAGGAAGACGACCTGTGATTAGTGGCTTTCACAAGACCCTTTCTTTATACACGACGCCGTTAGGGTGCTCGCACGAGGGTAGTAACCTCTGCATACCAATGCTAAAACTTTCTCTGGTATATTTGGAAACTATTTATATCAGAAAAGTAGCAAGAAGGACCTTTTCACCGAAGAACACGGGTCGACCCAGAAATAGGCAAGGTATTTGGAAGCTATTCCCGTGTAAAAATGGGGGAGCACAGTACAACCCTGGACAGTCGCCTGTAATTTTTTGTGAGATTTCCTTTGCAGATTCTCCTCCTCTGCATTTTTACTACCTGCCACATATCCTACCCAGTTACAGTAAAGTGAGAACAAATATGCATTTGTTTTCACTACTTTTAAATTTGTTAAATATATAATTCAGCACAAAAGGCGTTAAATTTGAGTAAATTTTTTTTTTCTTTTTTTTTTTTTTTTTTTGTATGTTTGGAAGTCTGGAACAAATTATTAATTCAAATTCATAATTTCTTATGGGAAAAATTTGCTTTGTTAAAGGAGTAAAAAATAATCGGACCATTTTTTAAATTCAGAGATATGATAGTGTATTACGTATAGTCTAAGTGTTGACTTGAGATAATCATCTGTACTGATTTCATTCTTCCATTTCAGAGGAGAATACTATAAACATCAGTGTCTTCCTGAATAGAGATGAACTTCGACGTATTTATAGCAGTGCAACTGATACTAGAACCTTGCAGCAGTATGCAGCAGTTTTAGAGAGAGAGGTATGTTGGGAAAAATACTCTCTAATCTTTGTTTCCAAACACGATTCTTTTTTTTTTAATTCATGATTGCTTTGCATAACTTTTATGTACCATTTAATCATTGATCTAGTACATATATGCTAAACTCATTTACAGTACTAACTGATGCCTTTATGTATGATTATGGTTGAGAGATGGCATAGGGTATGCAGGTAGGTCATTCATGACCATGGTAGATAGCACTTTCAAAAAAAATAAGTGAATAAATATAAATATAACTTAAGTACCTTATATACCTTGAAAGATTACAGTATACTCCTCCACTAGTATCTCCAGCCTTCCAGAAAGAAATTGGTACTCTGGAAGATGATGATTTATCATATTCAGGTGGTGAATTTTCTTGAGGGCAATGTACTTATTTCCATTATCCCTGGAATTTTGTTAAAAGTTACAGTCTGCTGGTTTGTAGATTTAGGAATTACAGGCAGTCCCCGGGTTACGACGGGGTTCGTTCTTGAGACGCGTCGTAACCCGAAAATCGTTGTAAGCCGCCGGAACGACACTTGGAAATATGCCTTAAAACTAATAACCAGTTGTAAAGACCTTACCTGTGTGACATGCAAGTATTGCATGATGTGTAGTGTGGTTATTTCAATGCCAAAGGATGGTTCTTGAAGGTATAATCTTTATTATATGCTCTTGTGATACATATGCACATTCTTGAAGTACCAAGTCCTTAGTTGAGTTTATCCACACTAATACTATGCAAATTCTTGAAGTAATCCTTAGGTTAGATTATACACTATCACAAATTAATACACTATGCAAATTGTCTTGAAGATCCTTTGGTACACTATGCAAATCTTGAAGTGGGATTCTTGGTAAGTAGTTACGGACCCTGAGATCTCTCAGAGACAATGTTACGGCTCTGAGGGAGGTCTGCTTCAGGTTCGATATGAAATAATAAAAAAAAAAAAAAAAAAAATATCAACACAAACAGTTGAAACTGGGGATACGAATATAGAAAGAAACACTAACACAACAAAGGTTTATTTACAAGCTTACTAACAAATGTAAATGCAGAATGGTATCTCCTATTTACATAAAACGACAGAATCTTACACTGCATGAACTGGGGGAAACAGTGAGGTAATAAGAATACTTGCTAAACAGTTTGGCACTTCGAAGAGGTGGTTTCATAAAAGTAGATCGGCGATTTCGGACGTCCTCTTGACTCCGTATTGCAGAAACTAATCTTCTTGTAAGGCAGGAATTCCCCAACACCTGTAACAGGACCTTTTCTTCTCTGAAGTCTGCCCGACGTCGAGATAACACGGTAGACCACACCTGAAGACGACTAGACCAATAGCCAGCCAACTCTTCTTTTGATTGATACTTCGTCGGTTCCTTTTTCTCGTACCTCACGGAAGATCTCTGCTGCTGCTGATCTCTCACTGATAATCTGATCTGTGGCTCTCTGTGACTAACTGGTGATCTCTCTTTTACGATCTCTCTCTCTCTTACGATCACTGCTCTCCAAAGTTCGTTCGTCGTATTTATACAGCACTCGGGGCGGAGCCTACGGCGAACGTCACCGACTCCAGGGATTTCTAGAACTTCTTAGATTAATCTAGACGAGGCATTGCATCAGAAATCGCGGCGTTTCTCACGTAACGACGAGATCCACAACACTCCTGCCGATTCTGGAACAACCACGAACATAGGCGCCTCCAACAGTGGCGCGAAAACCTCCTTGCTGCCGAACTTCTCGAAAATGCGTTCTCCTTTCCTTTATCTTTCTTTGCTATGAAGCAATTACCATCACAGTAGTACATCCTGGAGTACACTAAAATCCCAGTCTGGTAGTTCTGGAAGGTAAAAGTATAACACAATTAGTACAAAATACTACACAAAGTCCTGAATGCAATATGTAAATTATAGATATCAAGAGTAAAAGAGTTAATGTATGTTAATTAATTCCTTACTTTTAGTTTATAATTCCTTACTTTGAGTTATATCGAGAGTAAAAGAGTTAATGTATGTGAATTAATTCCTTACTTTTAGTTTAAAGTTGTCGTGCTATGTAACCCTGGACAAAGTTTTATGTGGCCCCATAGCCTACATCATTCAGGGGGTTCTGGGATTCTGGAATGTACAAAAAATAATTATGTCAGTAAGTCCTCTATGCAGAGTAAGTTACATATAGTAATATAGTAATATGCACCATACAGTGGTTTAATATCAGATATAACATGTATAAAACTTACTTAATGTATGTTAATTAATTCCTTACTTTTGGTTTAAAGTTGTCGTGCTATGTAACCCTGGACAAAGTCTTATGTGGCCCCATAGCCTACATCATTCAGGGGGTTCTGGGATTCTGGAATGTACCAAAAAATTATCTAAGTTAAGTCATGTATGTTAGTAAGTTACATACAGTATAACCATACGTACAGTGGTTTATAACATGTAATCAAACTTGGTTGGAAATTCCTAATAAAAAAAGTTATGTACGTATGTACATACTATATGTAAAAAGCTTACTTTTCATCCTTTGGTACACTACTACATGTTACATTTGATACATATACTTTCCTGAAGGGTTTTTTCCATCCAAAAATGGTGCTTCTACTTGTAGTTATCCCTTGATGACACTTGTAATGTGTAGTACAACCTGGAGTTGTGTGAAAAATGTTGGTTCTGGAAGGAAAAAGTAACACAATTAGCACAAAATATACAGAAAGTCCTGAATGCAATATGTTAATTACTGTAGATATATCAAGAGTACTAAAAGAGTTAATGTATGTTAATTAATTCCTTACTTTTAGTTTAAAGTTGTCATGCTATGTAACCCTGGACAAAGTCTTATGTGGCCTCATAGCCTACATCATTCAGTGGGTTCTGGGATTCTGGAATGTACAAAATATAATTATGTCAGTAAGTCCTCTATGCATAGTAAGTTACGTACAGTAATATGCACCATACAGTGGTTTAATATCAGATATAACATGTAGTATAAAACTTAATTTAGAAATTCCTTACATAACATACCAACTTTTAGTGAGTCTCAAAGCTGTTACCTTGGTTGTGGGAGATGGAGATGGAGGTGTAGAGCATTCATGTGTAGGAAGCCTGCAATGATAAGGATGCATTCCATACCTAACTTCAGTGTGCTTTATCACAGATAACAGGCTAGGATGATGGGCAGTCCGGAATGAAGAATTAATATTAAAGGACAGTATGTAACCACTTAAGTGTACAAAATTTATTGTTCCATAATTAACAATTTACTGTATGCACACATTAAAAACAACTGAGAATTCCTTACCTTCAGCAAAATGAAGACATGTAGGCTATGTAGAGGTCTGGTTTATGTAAGTCACAAGGTGCATATCAGTCTGGAATGATAATGTACATATGATTAGTAAAGTAACTACACTCTGTATGTATGTATGTATGTATGTATGTTTAACAGCAAAAACCCTTCACTGCTCATATAATTAATTTCAATGAGACTCAGTGTCAAACGCCCATTTATAGAAAGCAACCCCATTACACATGCACTTTCATGAGATGCTATGGTCAACATTTCTAGATATTGCAAAAACTCTGAGCAATCACCACTAGAGGAAGAGAGTCAGCACACTGTATTGTCAGCAAAAAATCCACCTGCGGACACGTGTGCTTGAACTGCAGCATAAAAATGTCTAGTCAGACTCGCAACTTCAGAAACTCATGATTCTCAAAAAAGGTTCTATACTGACACTAAGTAAGCACATTTCACTAAATTATCTCCAGGATATGAATAAGTTGCTCAAAGATTGTCTTGAAGACATATCTCTCACATGTTACTGCCCAATTATAAAAAAAATTATCACCTATCCGGGATAAAAAAAAAACTATGATAAACTCGCAATACAGCTATTATATGCCACCAAAAATAACACACTTGTGAACATAAAAAATGCACAACATCTCCATAGGACCACAATGCAGTAATGCCACTCGCCTCCAAATAGTCACGAAACCAAAAAGGAAGAACCACAGAACTCTTCTCTTGGCTTGAAAAAACTCCCAGGAAAAAAATCATAACCACAAAAAAGGTCACCCCCAAAGATTAATGCCATCTCTATATATATAAATATGTCACCATCTTAATAATAACACCACTCCAGTGATTAAAATATTTCCTCCATTTAATTAATAACCACACGCTAATAAAACCACCACTCCAGCAATAAAAAAT
>NC_087200.1:151002150-151108191 GCF_015104395.2 Macrobrachium nipponense
TGGGATCACTACACGAGTCATCCACCATTTAGACCTTCCAAAACATAAAATCCCCACCAGAGAGAGCTGATACTAAAGGGTGATGCGGCCCGCTACTACTACTACTACCGACGCACGGACAGCAGTGCACCCCTAGCGGTCATCCTTAATCTAGAACATCTTGTCCTGTAGGGTGGGCAAAAGAAAACTGGGTGGGTTCATAGGGCGAACACGAGCCAAATCACCCAGAAATAGATTTTTCCTACGTCAAAATCCCTTTTCTGGGCTCAGCTGTGTCGGCCTATGAAATAGTACCAGAGAAACAGACAAGATGGGGATAAGGACAAATGAAACCCAATAGTAAAAAAGAGATTATATAATATAAGTGAATCAGGGGACATTACAGTATACAAACAAAGTACTTAAAGCAACTTATCCTAAACCAATGGCATGGTAAAAGAAAGCAATCAATATAAAGTACTTAAAATAACTTATATTAGGGACATAGTAATACATAATAGTGTAATGGCAAAAAAACAATATAGAATGATTCACTTAATTTAGATATTTACAAAATATACAAAACTCATGTGTTCTACCCTAGCATAAAATAAGGGTAGGAAACACTGAAAAGTACATTATATGTACATAACGTGGATGTCCCTAGCAAAAAAATAAGGGACAATCACCAATATGATTCTAGCGGCTAAGGCTAGAGTATCCGAGTAGCATGGCAATAGGGTGAGGCATGTTGGACGAGGTAGTAGAAAGGAGGACCTGGATCTATACTACAACTACTATGCAGTATCAGGAGAAACAATGTTCCCGCTGCTACTGCAGAAATTTAAAGATTCCAAGGACTTCAGGTAATGACGTTTAAAAGACTGTCGGTGATTTCCATCCAGTATACTTTTTAAGATCCTCAAAGTTCATATGTTGGAAGTAATTAATTGAGGTGGCTACTCCTCTGATGTCATGTGCTTTTGGAAATGAATCAGGGTGGCTTGTTTTAATGAAGTAAAGGATCTGTTGCTGATTCCTTTCACTGATAAAGTGCCACCTTTTTCTCTCAGAAAGAGAGAACCTGAGGATCTAGAGGATGTACGAGATAGAACGGCTCTTAAAGTTAATACTGGGCAGAGAGAAGGATCTTGCGGAGGTGGGATGACCTTCCAAGGAGCCCCCAAAAGCCCTGCCCAAGAGGATCCTCATTTTTTGTAAAAGCTACGATCCGGGGAAAAGTAGAAACTTTCTCCTGAGGGGAGAAATTCCACATGACCCGCATCTCTTGGATAGAGCGACAGTCGAAATTAATTCTGGCTCCTGAAACCAGGCTTAATTCAAAAATAACGTCTTTCTAAGGAGCATAATGAATGTACAAGACGAGTTGTCAGTATCTGAGGCTAGTTTGAGGACATCATTTAAGAACCATGAAACTGCAGTAGGCCTTTGAGAAGGGTCTGAGTCTAGCACAGGCTTAGGTAATACAGTGGGGCCAGTTATCCACGGGGGATAGGGCCCAGAAACCCCCCCGTGATAAGTAAAAAATACCCGTGTATCCTGATACCCCCCTCAAAAATGCTTAAAACTGCTACTTTAATAGTTAACCCACCCAAGACCACTATTCCAAGTTTATCAAACTGCCTACTTTAGTTCAAACACCCAAATGTGTTTTCAACTATCACCTAAAAACTAAATTCAAGACAGTTTTAAAGTTATTGTACAAAATTAGCCTTAAAAAATAAAGGGTATATGTACTACTGTACATATGTAGCCTACTAGCCTAGGGATACAGCTAGAAGCCTACATACGCATGGTGGGCCTCTTTTTTTTACAAGAAAGAGAGGATGAGTGGTAAGAGAACTATCAAAATTATTGTAAATCATATGGGTACTCACCAACAATCTATGTTGATAAAAGATGGCGACGATTTTGCAGTGCAATCCAGTAATATAATAACGATAATGCTACCAACAGTATGCAGCGAAACATCTCTTCCCTTCGTCACAACACGTTAATAGTATATTCCACGTAAAAAACCTTCATCTGACTTTAGGCGTCTTTCCCATAAGAGTAAAAGAATCAGGGCTTTTGGATGCCACATAATTAACTCGTTTATATGGGTACAATTAAAGAACGCGCCGCACACCACATTTCATAACAACAACAAAACAACCATGAGTAGGCAGTGTTGCCAACTGGGAATGGCAATTTCTTGCTAGATTTTGTTCCATAAAAGGCTAAAAAAAAATCACATACCGTATATACTCGAATAACGTGCAATCTCCCATATCGTGCGACCCAAATTGTTTTCACCAAATAAAACAGTGGTTTTGTGTTTTGTCATGTATCTCATGTATCATGCAAGTTCATAAGGTTTGGTGGTTAACCTGCTAATGGCCGAGTCATTCAGATGTGTGCTGATGCTAGTCAATTTACGGTAATTTTCTTATTAATCTCGAGAATTGAATAGAAAATCTCAAGATTAAAAAAAATCCCAGATAATAAAATAATTGTAAAAAAATAACACGCCTTGGAGTCCTTAATCATTCTCTCTCTCTCTCTCTCTCTCTCTCTCTCTCTCTCTCTCTCTCTCTCTCTCTCTCTCTCTCTCAGGAATAAAATACGTACGTACTGTAATTTGTCTTTCACCAACTGGTATCAGTAAATGTGTAGACATTGTGTGCGTGTTTAAAAAAATGTGCAGTAAACACACATTCCGATGTTTCGGTTTTTTTTGAATTTTTGAATTTTTCAGATTTCGGAAATGTGAGGTCAGATGCATAATCAAACAAACACCACCCTACTGCAGCAAAAACATTTTTCCCTTTATGTTTTTCATTATTGTTATTTATTAATTACAGTTTATTTAAATAAATATTAATATAATACTGTTAAATGAATGTGAGATAATTAAGATCGTATGTTCACTAATAGGTATTATTTTCAAAACAAACATTCCGTAAAACCACAAAAAATATATGTACATAACAATCAAAATATAATAATGTTTTGCAGTTCAACTTGTGAATTTTAACAATAAGTATGACTATATAATACATTTTACCATATCGATCTTGAAGTTGAAGAGTCGTAAAATTCTGAGGATGGTCCGGGAAAAGGATTTGTACTTTGTGATTACGTATCGCTACAACACCATGTGGTATTTCATACCACTATATTGATGACGCATCGCTACGACACACTGGTGTTTTTCATACCACTATACATTAAAGTTAAAAACATGACATAGAATCGACTTTGCGACTTCGTTCACTTTTGATATTTTTTAACGATACAATAACTATCATTTGTACTACTAAAAACCATCTTCACATAAGTAATTTTTCGTAATGATATGTGTTGTTACAAGCTAGCTTATACATAAAAGGCTTTTATAATTTAAGTCATCTTAGATATCATATGCACCCAAACTCATTGTGGGGAAATTTACTACTGTTTCTCGGATATTGAAATACTTTAGCATCATTCAAACACTTTAATAATATAATGCATAAACTACTAGGCTATACATATTTACAATCGTATACAAATACTACATACAGTTATATACACATACTTTTATATACAAAGTTAACAGTTATATACACATACTTTTATATACAAAGTTAATCATATGAGTAGTGATCAGACGACAGCTGTGCACTGGACTACGTACGTACTACTTGGAAGATAAAACGAACAAAAATTTTGTTGTTGTTAGTCGCTGGGATAGATTAACATTTTCCAGAGATTAAAAAGCTGAATTTTGTTTTGAAGGTATGTCAACCGCGTTATTATATTATTGTTTTCACGAAGGAATAATGTATAAAGAAAATTATTGAGTAATTTTTGCCGTCAGCAGTCAGAAAATCACGAACATGGTAACGTTCAAACCTAGTGCCATCCATGGCATATGTCTATAAATAGAACAGAAGCAGAGGGCAGTCATTGGATAACAGATCTCCATGGCTACCAACCAACCAATCAGGGTGTTAGTTATACTACTCTGTAATTTCTTAGAATGAAACGTTTACACACACGAAGCTAACGATGATGTATGTGTTTGCATACAGTACGTAGTTTTAGTTTTTATTATTAGTGTAAGTATTTTACTGATTTCATGAAGAATAGAATGATTCCTTCTCATTACTTTGAATGCAAAATGGCTTGAAGATTCTTCCGCAAAAAGAAGAGAGAAAAAAAAATTCCTTAGAAGATGATACCTATTTACTAACGCGGTTGACATACCTTCAAAACAAAATTCAGCTCTTTAATCTCTGGAAAAATGTTAATCTATCCGGTCGACTAACAACAACAAAATTTTTGTTTGTTTTATCTTCCAAGTAGTACGTACGTAGTCCAGTGCACAGCTGTCGTCTGATCACTACTCATATGATTAATTTTGTATATAAAAGTATGTGATATAACTGTTAACTTTGTATATAAAAGTATGTGTATATAACTGTATGTAGTATTTGTATACGATGTAAATATGTATAGCTATTATTTATGCATTATATTATTAAAGTGTTTGAATGATGCTAAAGTATTTCAATATCCGAGGAAACAGTAGTACATTTCCCAACAATGAGTTTGGGTACATATGTATATCTAAGATGACTTAAATTATAAAAGCTTTTATGTATAAGCTTAGCTTTTGTAACAACACATATCTTACGAAAAAATTACTTGTGAAGATGGTTTTTAGTAGTACAAATGATAGTTATTGTATCGTTAAAAATAAAATATCAAAGTGAACAAAGTCGCAAAGTCGATTCTATGTCATGTTTTTTCCTAAACGCGTTGACTTAAAGGAGAACGTTATTTTGGTTGTTTTATCACTGCCAGAAACCCATAACAATGCAGTCTATGTCTGATATTCTAAACTATTATTCACTACCAAAATAACGATGATATTTGTATTGAAAATTAATGTTACATATATTCCAAACATTATTACTACGTAGCATGAATAGTACTATATTTCGAAAGATAATCTTGCTGTGAACGCTACCATAATTTGATTTTCATATACGTACTTACATTTTGTCAGCTGGCTGGCCTCGCATAGATAAAATTGATTTCACTGATATGGAATTACTCCACGAATAGCCTTTTATTATGAAGATATGACGACTTAAAGGAGAACGTTATTTTGGTTATCACTGCCACAAACCCATAACAATGCAGTGTATGTATGATAATTCTAAACTATTATTCACTACCAAAATAACGATGATATTTTGTATTGAAAATTAATATTACGTATATTCCAAACATACTACGGACGTAGCATGAATAGCACTATAAAAATTTCGAAAGATAATCTTGCTGTGAACGCTACCATAATTTGATTTTCATATACGTACGTACATTTGTCAGCGGCGGCCTCGCATAGATAAAATTGATTTCACTGATATGGAATTACTCACGAATAGCCTTTTTATTATGAAGATATGACGATAATATATAAGTAAAAAATGCTTTTATGTATTTCGTTTACGCTTCGTCGCCAATAACAAACAGCAATACTTACGATAATCTATGACAAATAGCGTTTGTATGACTTCATTGTTCAGAGAAGTTATATACGAATACTGCCAAAATAATAAGAAGTTCGAATTAATTGTAGCCTTAATGTTATTACTACTGTAATTACACTACCACTACTATTAAAATTTCTAAAAGTTTATCAAACAAAAAATGTCGCTTTGAACGCAACCGTATACATAAACCATTTTCATACGTAAAGGTATATGCTTACATTTTGTGGCTGGCCACTCCGACGATAAGTTGAGTGCAATGATGTGGAATTATTCTTCGAATAGGCATTTATTATGAAGATATGACTATAATATATATGGTAAGAATGGTTTTATTACCTTTATTGTCAGTTAATATCATAATGTGAATGTTTGTGTACGTTGGTGGTATCACACTGCAACTACGCTTAGCCTACCAATGAACGTCGTACATAAACCTTGAATAGGCTATTTATTTCGAAGATAGGCAATAATATATTAGGTGAGAATGGTTTTATTACCTTTATTGTCAGTTAATATATTATATGAGTCTTTAAATGAATGTTGGTAGTTATCGGACCACGGCCGAGGGTTAGCCTACCGAAAAACATCGCATACGCAACACAACAAAACCCGTGATGCAGCGATTCATACCAGTGATGTAACATGAGAAACGGTCCAAGAAAAAACCCGTGATTAACTGGGATCCGTGAATACTGATCCGTGAATAAGCGATGCCCCACTGTAGACGTAAAGTAAGATTCTGTTAGGTCTATCTGGAAACCCAACTGAAAGATTTTCTTCAAAGCCGATTTATTAGTAGTGATAGTGCTAGCTGCTAAACCTTTTTCAAACAAGGACCTGAAAAAGGATATAGCTAAATTAACTGTCATGGTTGTAGTGTTTGATTCATTCAGGAAGATGCTAATTTTTTAACAGCTGAGTCATATTGCCTAATAGTTGACTCTCTTTTGTCTGATTCTAGAAAGAGGATGTTTTGTGGATCAATATTAGCATCTTTTTTAGCCGCAAACTTCATGAAGTCCATAAAGTTAGGTCTGGAGAATTCCTGAGGAAAGCGAACACAGTCCTCATTTGTACTGATTGCGACAACATTGGGATTGGGAATCCGTTGAGGTCGGAGACCCCATTCCAGAAGCAGCGGATACCAGTGCTTTTGGGCCAGTCTGGAGCAATCAGAGCTACTAGTCCCTTGAAAAGTCCTCAGCTTGCTCAAGACTTTCAGAAGAAGATTCACTGGAGGAAATATATAGATTTTCCTCCATTGATTCCAATCTAACGACAGGGCGTCCGTGGCATAGGCAGAGGGTCCAGGTTGGGGGCCACATAGCAAGGTGCTTGTGGTTCGCTTGTGAGGCGAACAAAGAGATCTACTTGTAAGCCTGGGACTCTCCGGCATATCCACTGAATGACCTGTCGTCTAGGACCATTCTGATTCCAGAGGGACTGACCGGGACAAGCGTCTGCTATCACATTTCTTACCCCTGCCAGATGAGTGGCGGACAGATGCCATCTGTGTTTGTCTGCTAGCGCAAAGATGGCTATCATGACATGATTCATCGTATTTGGATTTGGAAACCCTCCTCTGTTTGATGCAATGTACTACCACTGCACTGTCCAAAACTAGTCTTAGATGAGACTTCTTCGGGGGAAGGAGTCTCTTCAGGGTAAGAAATACTGCCATTGCTTCCAGGAACGTTTATGTGAACTTGTTTGAATTGAGAATATCCCCCCATCCGGACAGGGAGGCATCCGTGTGAATGGTCAACACTAAAAGGGGATATTGAAGGGGTACTAATTTGGCCAGATTCTTCACTTTTGTCCATGGACGAGCTGATTGCGAAGGATCTGTGGAATTACTGACAACTTTGTCTCGAGATTTGACGTTTGCTCTCGATCGCCAAACTCGATTTATATCTTTCAGCCTTGCTTTCAGGAGGATGTCTGTCACTGAGGCAAACTGAAGAGAACCCAGGATTCTTTCCTGGTTTCTCCTTGATGTTTGTTTGCATTTGAGAAATTGTTTCACAGACTTGGCTATTTTCTTTTCTTTTGACCACTGGAATTGACAGATTGTGGGAAGACAAATCCCATTGGATTCCTAGCCACTGAAAACGAGACTCCGGAGTGAGTCTGGATTTCGTTTTGTTTATCTGGAACCCCAGATGTTCCAGAAATTGAACTACCTTCTTCGTGGCTTTGAGACATTCCTCGACCGTGTTGGTGCCCAGATCAACCAATCGTCGAGGTATGCTGCTACCATTATTTCCCATGAGTTCTCAACTGTTGAACTACCACTTCTGCTATTTTCGTGAATACCCTGGGGGCTAACATTCAGACCGAAGGGCATCACTTTGAATGAGAACGTCTGATTTTCCTAGTTTGAAGCCTAGGAATGGACGGAAGTGTCTGGCTATAGGGATATGATAGCATGCGTCTGTAAGATCGATGGAGGTTGTGACGGCCCCACGGGGAAGTAAGGTCCGTACCTGCGAGATGGAGAGCATTTTGAACTTGTCGCAACGAATGAAAGAGTTTAGCTTTGACAAGTCTAAGATTTTTTGTTGAGCCTTTCTTTGGCACGCTGAAAAGCGACCTTGAAATTTTAGATGCTTGACTCTCGCAATAGCTCCTTTCTGAAGGAGTTCCTCTGCATAATCTGTCAATTCCTTTGATGGTACTTGGCGGAATGATTTGATTGGAGGAGGATCTTTGATCCAACTCCAACCCAATCCTTTGGACACGATGCTCTGCGCCCATTTGCTGAACCCCCACCTGTGACGGAAGAGGAACAGCCTCCCTCCTACCTGGGGAGCCTCACTGTTGTTGGGCGGGTTGACCTCCGCGCCCTCCTCTGAAGTGCTTAGCTCTTGCAGCTCTTCCTGGTGCCACGCTGGCGAAAAGTGGCCCCTCTCCCTGTACCCTAGAAAGAACCATATTAAACAGGTTGGGTAGGCCTGGCTTTCATACATTGAATTGAAGGCCGGCGAGACTGCATAAGAGGTGGAAGGTTGACTTTGAGGAGACAACAGGAGGAATGGGCTGTGTCGCTTCGAGGTTGACGGCTGTCCCTGTTGTGTAAACTGGGACGGCCTGAACGAAATGCTGTTGCTGCTGTTGTTTCTGTAGGTTGGAACCTTCTACCTGCTTTCTTTAGTTTCTTACCAGCAGCAGGGGTGGTCTCTTGTTTCCTCTGGCTCTAAGGCTTTCTGGTAAGCCTAGCAGCCTCGTGGTACACCTCATTCACAGGGAGGCTCTGGGAAGAGGTCGCCACCCACATGCTGGGAAGCTAAGAGTCTATTAGGCTCATGCCTGATAGTTGCCTCCTGCAAGACATGCTTTCGGCAGTTCCTTCTGGCTAGGAAGAAGTCAAAAGCATCGGCTTGGACTGTCTGGAGCTGGGATTTAGCCAGTATCTTGAACAATGGTTCTGTGGCGTAAGACAGGGCAGCCATTTCCGTAATGATCAGGGAGTTAAGAGACCTCCCAAATCTTGTACGGGCATCAAACTCTGCCTGAATAAGGGTATCAGGCAGTCTTGGAAGCTTCGCCAAACTGATCCATTGCGCAGTCTGGCTTCAGCTTACCTACTGAGAAACGTGGCAGGTAAGTTCTCCCACAATTCTCCAAAGGCCGGGAAGAGCGGAGATGTAGATTTCGCTTCCCTCAACTGTGGAATGGACTCGTCCTTGAGGACTGCCTAAAGAGTCGCTTCTACTACCTTGGTAGCGAACGGAAGAGAAGCCTCCTCCTCCGTAGCGAAGATAGTAAATGGACTCTTGAATGCCTGGAGTTTGGTGTTGGTACATTCCCAATCCTCCAGGCAGTGAACCCATTCCCGCTGTGATGATCCCTACTATACAGCACAGTCTCTCGGGAGATCTTATCCTCTCTATTGGAGAGCAGTGACGGTCAGCCTAGCATACCCAATGAAAGGCTGAGTCAGCCGGGGAGGATAGAACTCGAAGTCCTCAATCCTTCGAGTTCCACACTCCGGGATAGAAATCATGCCGTCCTTGAAGGGGGCATAAGCGGCCACTCTCCATGGGTTATCCATAGAGAAGGCTGGTAGGGATTCATAAGGAGGTAACTGTAAAAGACCAGTACCTGCTACAGGGGAGCTTGGCTGAGGAGCCTGGTTGAGGCCAGCAAAGCGGTCGTCGTGCTCTCTAACTCGGTTAGAGAGATCTTGAATAGACTGACCAGACTGGTTAATGGTGTTTGTGACAGCTGGTGCAAACATCTGTTCAAACTTGGAGCAAGGGAGCCAACCATCTCTCCCACTTGTTGCATTACAAACTGCTGAGAAAGTGGTGGGATCGAAAGAGCTCGGTCCCGCCACCCCAACAGGAGTTACCGGAGTAGATCCGGTAGATTGCCGGGAGAAGACGTGCCTCGGCCGGAGCACGAGCCTTCTCCTTAGAAGCCTTGCTTCTAGAGCTCTTAGAATAAGGAAGAGCTAGGCTTTGCTTTCACCGCGTCTGCGTAGGAAGTCGTAGACTTCCTAGCTGAAGAAGACGACGACTTCTAGAAGTCGTCTTATGCAGTGTCTTCTGTTCTCTCTGTCCCTTCACCTTCAGGGGTACAGAGAGAGCGGGAGAGCGAGCAGGGATCTCAGATCCCGTGAAGCCTTGGAATGAAGAGGAAGACAGGGGAACAGGGGAAGAAGATCCAGGAGCACCCAAGGAAAGACCTTGGGCACCCGACACACCTACCTCAACCAACAAATCCTCTGCCCCTACCGCCATAGGCTTAATATTCAGGTCCAGGTTGGCCACATCTGGGACCGGCTCCTGCGTAGAGCGGACCCGAACGCCTGCTGCACCTCCTGCTGAATGAGAGGCTATGAGTGGGGCCGCCGAGATGGGATGGGGATCCACATATCCGGTCGCCTTGCCTCGGGGAAGATCTGGACGGCCAGCTTCTTATCAAGTATATAAGGCTGGCCCTTGGCGGCGTTCTTCCCGAAGCCGCCCACCAAGCCTTCAGGGTTGCCAGGGCGACTTCCTTCACGGCGGCAGCCTGAAAGAGAAGGCGATATGAAGCTTCTAGCGGCGGGAGATACGGTTTAAATAAGCTTAAAACTAAGGGTTAGTAGATGATAAGACCAAGAAAAGTCCAGGGGTAAACTTACCCCACCCAAAAGCTGACTAACGAGGTCGTAGCAGATGGTGCAAGCCTCCGGGTGCCAAACGATCAGTCCGTTGTGGTTGGTGGCACACAGGGCGTGGGTCCTACACTCTTCATGGGCGCAGGGGTCGTACAACATCGCGTTGCAACCTGGGACCTGGCAGTTGGTAGCCTGTAAGTGGAGATACATGAGTATCAGGTGCACACTTACAGCCTAACAAATACTCCGCTGCATGCCGGAGCATGTAAGTTAGATTAAACCAGAGCCCCGCCGTAATACGTGGTAACTAGGCGGTTGGAGTTGGTCTAAGGCTACGCCGGAGACAGGAAAAAAAAGATTCCAACAGGAGTGGTGAGGAGCCATGAAACCACGACGGAGATAGTACATAAAATAAATTAAAACTAAAATTCACCGTAATAGTAAGGGTACAGGCGGTCCCCGGGTTACGACGGTTCCGGCTTACGACGTTCCGAGGTTACGACGCTTTTTCTTAAATATTCAATGGAAAAATCCGTCCTGGGTTACGATGATTGTTCCGAGGTTACGACGCTGACGCTTCCGACGCTCCGAGTTAACGACGCTTTTAAAAAACTCATACTATGATAAAACTCCTTTATAGTTTAGCACAGTATATTAATAAAAATAAGTTTCTGGTTAGATTACAACAAAAAATTTTGAGGTTATGATGATTTTCGACACTTTTTATGTCGTATTTTTCTATGTTTTTTAGTGACGCCTCATATGCGGAACTAGTTTCCGAGCGAATGAATACATACTAGCTTGCTGTGCGCAAAGTTTACATATAACAGTCCAAAAGCACAAATAATGAAAAAAAATCATTGCTTGTTTCCAGTAATAATAACAAAACGAAGTTTATGGTTAGAATTACAATGAGAGAGAGAGAGAGAGAGAGAGAGAGAGAGAGAGGAGAGAGAGAGAGAGAGAGCGTCTTCCGACGCTCCGAGTAAGGACAGAGAAGTGTTCATTTCGTTAAACGGCCTCTGACTCATGCCAGTAAATGTTTTGTTGATACTAATAATATAAGCCTATTTAAAGATACGTTTACTTTAATTAGTCTATATGATACGTAAATAGTAATCAACTGTTCTTGTAGCCCTCAAGATTTGGCAAAATCGAAGTATCCAAAGAGAGACATTATCCAGTACACTGGAACCTTGACATACGAATTTAATTTGTTCCGACCATCGTCGTATATCAAAACAGTTGTATCTCAAAGCATTTTTTCCCATTTAAAATAATGTAATATGTATTAATCCGTTCTAGCGGTATGAAACCACACCTAAACACAGCTAAATTACATATAATATACACAATTTATACACAAATAAACGGGTAATAACACACATAATGATAAAATAATCATAGCAATGTGATAAATGATAATAAATGTTAATCAAATCAATTAAAAAAGAAAGGAATTTTACTGACCACAACGAAAGATGACGTGAGGCCAGCAGGGGGAAGAGGTAGGGAAGGGTGGCAGGGACGATTTGTTCTCTTTTTATTTACGTATGTACACTAATAACTACGTAATAAACACAGAAATGAAATAACATTGCTAAACTAATTTTTATTTTTTTTTTTATTTTAATCAGTTTGTAGTTTAGAAATAATGGTGTCTTTGGAAGGTTTTATGCTTTGCTATAATTTCATGTTTTGCTTCCATCGAAATCATTTTCTGGTTTTCTTATCACCTGCTTTGTCTTTAGCTTTGAGACCCATGGTTAATAATAAAATAGACAAAATAACACGAAAAATAGGCGCAAATACAACGAACTAAACAACGACGTGTTAACATGCAGCACCAACAAACAAACAGACTGAACGCCATTTATCGGTCGCCTATACAACTAACACTCATCGCAAAATCGTATCTCAAATATTTCGTTGTATATCAAAGCTTATATTTTCGCAAATTTTCTGTTGTATCTCAAAACATTCGTATATTAGGGCAATCGTATGTCAAAGTTCCAGTGTAATTTGATCAGAGAGAGAGAGAGAGAGAGAGACGCCTTGGCAACAATGGTCACCGTCTCGGGGATTGACGTAACATTTATCTGAACAGATAGGACAGAGAAGTGTTCGTTTCATTAAACGGCCTCTGACTCATAGCAGGAAATGTTTTGTTGATACTAATATATAAGCCTATTTAAAGATACGTTTACTTTAATTAGTCTATATGATACGTAAATAGTAATCAGCTGTTCTTGTACCCTTCAAGATTTGGCAAAATCACTCCAGGTTGTACATAAAACTTCAAGAATGTAGTGTCACCAGAGGATTACAATAGTTTTTACCTTCAAGAACCAGCATTCTTTTATGAAAATAACTCCAGGTTGTACATAAAACTACAGGAAACAACATGTAGTGTAACCAAAGGATTACAAGTAAGGTTTTTATAACTTTTTATTAGTTTAAGACATATTTCCAAGCGTCGTTCCGGCTTACGACGATTTTCGGCTTACGACGCGTCTCAAGAACGGAACCCCCGTCGTAAACCGGGGACTGCCTGTATATCCGTATATAACGAAGTATAAAATTTTCCGTCTACTAGAAGAGTGCCCGGGTAAGGAGCGAGCTCTCCTCCGGTAGCGGAAAACAGGATATAGTAGGCAAGCAACAGACCACTAGTAATTGTCCACCCCTCCCACTGGCGGAGCCAGACGGCCTATAACCGAAGGGGCCCCCGGCTTCAGCAGAGGCCTCCGTCCCGTTTCAGGTAGGGTGGGGAAGGGTGGGACTGAAGCATAGGTGGGGGGGTCCCGGCGTAAACACGGCGGAAGAGAGAGAGGGGGGGTGGCCTACCCCCCCCCCCCTGTCGCTACTACTACCCGCTCGGTAACCCGGTACCCGAGACAAGTGGTCGCCCTAAACCCCAGCTGGTATGGAGCTCCAGGCCTCCTCAGAGGGAGAGGGAGGTAGGCTACTGTGGTTGTCATGGCAACCAAGGAGATCCACCAGACCCCTCCCTATACCTGGTAGGGAGGGAAGAATGGGAAGTAAGGTGCTAAGGGACACGTGATCGCAGGTGGCCTAAGCCGCGATAGCAACACAACCAGACTGTACCAACACATGGCACAAGCACCTAGGCTAGCCTAACACCCTAAATAACACTGATAATACATCGTAAAGGAGGAAAAGACACTTTTAGTAAAAGAGAAAGAAGCCCAGGAGGAGGCAAGCTGATCCGAAGAACAGTTGACTACTCGGAGCCAGCGGTAGCCGATGAAGAGCAAGAGCTGGGATGCTGGGCCAGAAAACACGGTATAGCCCTAAATACCAAACTAAGAGAAAATAGTAAAAGGGCTGTGTCTAGCTATAAAAACGATGTAATAAAACAATGAACGTAAAATATAAAAAAGCCCATAAGCATTAAGATGTCCCAGTATGGGAGACCGGGAAATCTTAAACACGAGGCGGCACACGGCCGCCACGAGTCAACCGGGAGACCGTATATGACCTATAAAAAGGAAAATACTGGTCCCTGGAAGACTAAAATACTAGGAAATAGCTACTACTTATGAGGCACTTAACTTAGCCGAAGCAATAGCAGCACGTTCCATCGTAATGGTTGAAAGAAATCCGGGAAAAACAACACGAGAAAAATGCACTCTAGCGCTGTAAAGCTAATGATTAAGGATGTCCGCTAGGGGCGCTGCTGTCCGTGGCGTCGGTAGTAGTAGTAGTTAGCGGCCGCATCACCCTTTAGTATCAGCTCTCTCTGGTGGGGATTTTATGTTGGAAGGTCTAAATGGTGATGACTCGTGGTAGTGATCCCACTCGCCTATATTCCCATACCGACACTTCTTTATAGAGTGAGCGAGTCAGTTTTACTGACATTTTCTTAATTTTGTTTTTCTCTGGTAATTTTAGATTGATTTTACCTAGAAATAATGATCTTAAGGATATTTCATAGGCTGACACGAGCTGAGCCCAGAAATGAGGTTTTAAACCTCGAAAGCTCGTAATATTAAAGAATGTTCTTCCTAGTCTTGGCACTATTATTCATCATCAAGCTATATATATATATATATATATATATATATATATATATATATATATATATATATATTGGTATTTTTGGGTAAGCAAAATATCTAACACTCTAGTAATATTCAATCATTTATCTTCATTTCGAAACAAATTTGAAGTCTCTAGCACAATATTTAGATTTATGGTGAATTTTTGAAAAAACTTTTTCCTTCCCTCCGCGCGCGGATTCTCCGCCGCAAATCTCCGAAATGCATGCGTCGCAATCTCGTAATATTTGCTCCATTTCATATTAGGCGTTTCATAGAGTTTTGTACGTGAAAATGTGCGCAATTACATGTAGAATACAACAAAAAATAATTGAAGGTTGTAGCTTTTTCCATTTTAAAAATATTTGCATATAAATCACGATAAATAGAAAAAAAAACACGTTCAGTAAACTTTGACTCTACCGAAATGGGCGAAAAACGCAATTGTAAGCTAAAACTCTTACAGTCTAGTAATATTCAGTCATTTATCTACATTTTGAAACAAATTTGAAGTCTCTAGCAAAATATTTAGATTTAATTTTTGAAAAAAAACTTTTTCCTTCCCTCCGCGCGCGGATTCTCCGCTGCAAATCTCCAAAATGCATACATCGCATTCTCATAATATTTGCTCTGTTTCATATTAAGCATTGCATAGAGTTTTATATATGAAAATGTGCAAAATTTCATGTAAAATACAACTAAAAATAATTGAAGGTTGTAGCTTTTCTCATTTTCGAAATATTTGCATATAAAAAATATATAAAAAAAATTCGACATTCTGTCAACTTTAACTCGTCCGAAATGGTCGAAAACTGCAACTGTAAGCTAAAACTCTTACAGTCTAGTAATAGTCAATCATTTATCTTCATTTTGAAACAAATTGGAAGTCTCTAGAACAATATTTCGATTTATGGTGAATTTAAAAAAAAAAAAAAAAACATTTTTACGTCCGCGCGTTACGAATTCATGCATCATTTTGTGATAATATTTTCTCTGTGTTGCTTTGATCATTTTACAATGTGTTATATACCAAAATGATCGCAATTTAGTGTGCAATACAACGAAATAAAATTAACTTGTTAGCTTTAACCGTTTTGCTCACAGCGCGATTTGAATACAATTATATATGAAATTTTGTTTTCGCGCTATCATATGTCGCACTATTTATATATGATAATGATATTTTTTTCATTTCTGATGGTTGCATACTAAACTTCAGGCAATGACAAAAAAAGGAGCGAAAAATTAACTCTTAATCTTGAAAACTAAGCACGCTGTGATTTAAAAAAAAAACATTTTTTCTGCTTCAGCGCTCACTCCCAAACCCCGCCGGCATACAGGAGACGATTTTAATTATACCCCTTCGGCGTTAAAGGGTTAATATGAATAATATCAAATGCATAGCACATTTAATAGGAAAGGAGCTTCATTTCCTAAACCCGAAGTTTTGTTTACATTCGTCAGCTGACGTGTGGCCTAACTTCTGTGGGTGGAGACATCTCACTATCCTTATAGATGACAGATGAAGCATTTTGCATTTCGCTATGCTATACTGTCCTCTTCATCCTTCTTCCAGTTATTAGCTTATTTTGTTATGTTTTTATTATTTTTATTTATGTTAGGCTTCTGCATGCTGCCATCTATTGCCTTCACATACCACTCACTCGCTATGCCATTCATTCTTCTCCAGACATTCGCTGGTCTTAACTTTTTATTATCTTTGTTATGTTGTGTCAACATGAAATTTACTGCATACCCCAGAGTTGGTCTTCTGAAAGATATTATTATTCTTTCCACCATTTCTTTATCCACTGTGAAAACTGCCTTTATATTTGCTAGGATTGCGTATGCACTTCTCACTTATTATTTCTGTGATCTTCAGATTGTAGTTTTTTAATTTTAAGACTCATGTATGTGTCACCTACTAGCATCCATGCCATGTGCGTAGGAAGCTCTGTTATAGACCGAGGTCCACTACAGGTTTGATATTATAATAAACAAAAATAATTCAATAGAAAGAAACACAAACAGAACAAAGGTTTATTTACAAGTTTACTAACAAAGGTAAATGCATAATGGTTTCTCCTATTTACATAAAAAAAAAGTAAAATCAGTGCTCGGAGCGACGGCTTCACAAAAGGAGAACTGTGGAACAGACGTCTTCTTGACTCCATACTGCAGAAAGCAATGTCTATTCTTGATACTCGAAGGGCAGGTTAATCCTCAAAACCAGCTTGTAGGACGTTTCTTCTTTGAAGGCTTGCTCAATGTCAGAAAATCTCTGTCGTCCACTACCTGTATGGACGACTTGACCTGAATCTGACCAAACTCTTGTGCGCCTTCTTCTCTTATCTCTCTCTGGTGATCTCTTACTGATGATCTCTGTTGATCTCTGATCTCTCCTACTTCGTCAGTCATATTTGTACAGCGATCTGGGGGCGGGGCCTACCAGCGAACGTCACAAAGACTCCTGAGACGACAGGAACGTTTTAGAAGGATCTAGAGGAAATGTTGCCTCATAAATCGCGGCGTTCCTAACGACATGTCGCCGCCTGTTGAGTTCCATATCCCACCTGAGAATTCTAGAACAATCATGAGAACAGGCGACTCCAACACGTGCACGAATGCCCCTTTGCTGCAGACCTTCTCGAAGAAGATGCATTTTCCTTTCCTTTGCTATCAAAGCAATTACCATGGACAAGCCTCCCTTTTCTGGGGTCTCAGGAGAGGCTAATTGGAGTGGGTGCTGTGGTAGTGAGTTTCACTCGCCCCAGATCTATACCGACACCTTTTTAATGAAGGTGAGCGAGCTGGAATATTCTAGCAGGTCCAATTTAGCAGTTCTCTGGTATTTTAGCAATATTAATTTTAGAAATAGGTGCTGAAGGAACCTATTTCACTGGGCGACACGGCTTCCTCTCCCAGAAATAGATTTTTCCTACGTCAAAATCCCTTATATAGTTATCAACAGACATTTTAGTAATGTATTCTGTGTTCCTTCCCATATTCCTGGGTATGGGATGACTGATATATATTAGATGGATACTGTTTATTATCACCATTTTTCATCCACTTGTAAACTACCTTTATATTTGCTAGAACTGCGTATGCACTTCTCGTAAATTACCTTTATACAGTGGTACCTCGAGATACGAAATTAATCCGTTCCGAGGCGGCCTTAGTATCATGAGTTTTTCGTATCTTGGAACACATTTTACATTTAAAATGGCTAATCCGTTCCAAGCCCTCCAAAAACACCCCATTAAATTTCATAATAAAGCTAAATTGACCTATAAACAATGAAATACTACAACAATTTGACCATTCAATACCTAAATTAAGAATAAAAAATGCAAAACCTGTAAATAAAGTGTATATTAGTGTACAAGAAAATTATTATACTGGAACGTAAATGTGGAAGCCTTACCTTCGAGTGAGGCTATCTCCGAAAGTGGCGGCAGAGGAGGAGGAGGACAAACGGCAGATAACGTACGTACGTACGTACGTACACTTAACTTTACGAAAACCCATAAAAAATTTAAGGAAAATTATAAAACTAAAATTCACGAAACATATTAACAAAACTGTAACACTTAACTTACAAAAATCTACAAATTAAAATTTTTTTTTTTTTTTTACAGAATTTAAACTCTTCATCACCACTTTCAACGTTCTGTTTTTCATCACTTGGTTCTTCCTTTTTGCTTTCAACTTTCTGTTTTTTATCACTTGGTTCTTCCTTTTTGCTTACTCCTGCTAATGCTGAAGGCCTCTTTAAAAAATAACGATCCAAGGAAGATTGCTTCTGCCTACTTTTCACAATGTTCCTGAAACGACTCAGGCAAACGTCATCGAACTGCGCAAGCATACGACCTGTGTGAGACTTTTCGGGGTGTCTTTTTTCGATAAACGATAAAGTAGCACAACGAAATCACTAACACGAATTTACGTTAAGAAACGAAATCATATATGTGAACGAACGAATTCCGCATGCGTACGATAACACTGGTGAGAAGCAATTGCTGAAGAAGAACGCTGCTACGTACTAGTACGTAGATGCATGATGGGAGGGATGCTGCCCAATAGGAGAGAAGGATCTCATGGCTTGGCTAGCATCAGGAACCAATGGGAGAGCAGGAGGATGGTGGCGAGTCTACTAGTACTAAGATGGCGGCGCGAGTTTCAAAATTGTTATCCGGGCGAATCTCGGACTTTCAGAAACCTTTGGTATCTTGAAAACTTTTCGTATGTAGAGCAGTAAAATTTTTCGCATTGGCTTTCGTATCTCGAGTTTTTCGTAAGTTGAGCCTTTCGTATCTCGAGGTACTACTGTATTTTGCTAGAACTGCGTATGCATTTCTCACTTATTATTTCTGGGATCTTCAGATTATAGTTTTTTTATTATGACTCGTGTAGGTGTCACCTACTAGCATCCATGTGCGTAGGAAGATGCTTATATAATTATCTACAGACATTTATTGTAATAATGTTGAAAATAGGTTTATTTTTCTTACAATATATTTTTTGCTTAGTATTCTCGCACTTATTAACCCTCCTGCTTATCCTTTTACTATAAGTCTGCAGCAAGTAAGACTATTGATCTCGCAGTTTCATATTATCATTAGTATCCTTTAGCAATAGAGGCTGATGTAAGATATTTTCACAATATAGACGTTTATTTTTTTAAACCCTGTTCATGTCCATGCTTGATGAACATAAAAGTTCATTTCTGGGCTCAGCCGTGTCGCTCCCGTGAAATATGTCTGCTTTAGCACTATTTCTAGCAAAATATTGCTATAATACCAGAGAACTGCTAAATTGGACATGTCAGAAGCTTCTGACTCGCTCACCTATATAAAAGGTGTCGGTATAAAACTGGGGCGAGTGTTAAACACTACCACAGCAACCCCTCCAATTAGCCTTTTCCTCATCAAAAGACCCTAAATACGGGGAGCCGACCCATAGGTCACACCTAGCTACCCCGTTGAAGGCGTCTGTGACGTCATACTTTTCGATAGCCATATCGTGTTCGTATGTTCGAATATAGCTATTTGTTCTTTTATTTTTATTCTTGGTTACGGATCGTCATCTACCTCTTCACCCAAGTTAAGTACTGGTTCCGCCCTTTTTCAATATTTAGAGAGTGAATTAGCCTTTCGTTTTGCCTTTATTTAGGATTTTATTAGGCATCACTTATAAGTAGCGGGCGGGCGGCAAGTCGCCTTTACGGCTTACCCTTGAATTGTACAGATTTCGAGTGGTCTTCCTCTCTGCTTGTAACATGTGATATTTCAATACATATATTTTATTTATTTCTTGGGTGGCAGTTTTTAGTCGATCATTTATGCACATTGTACTGCAGTGTAGATGATGGAAAGTGATGAGCAGGTTGTAACAACTGGTAAAGCATGTATGGACTAGAAAGTTGTAATGGCTGGCAACAAAAAACAGCAGGTTACTTGAAGCTCCAAGTTGTGCAAGGTTGCCACCCTTTAGAAGTGAATATATCTGAGAGCAAAAATGAAGGAACACAAATTAATAACTGAAATTAAGGTCAGTGCATCATAAAGTGAAGAGAATTTTTCTGAAGCTTACTATCTGAAAAAAGAAGGTTGAGACTGTACAATTTTGACATATGCAACTAAAATAATACAGGTAGTCCCCGGGTTACGACGGGGGTTCCATTCTTGAGACGCGTCGTAAGCCGAAAATCGTCGTAAGCCGGAACATCATAAAAAACCCTAAGAAAACCATACTTTTAATGCTTGGGGTTCATTGAAAACTATGTAAACTGCATTCTTATTGCATTTGACATAAAAAAAACCCTTCAAATATTGATTATTTTGCATTTCTGGGCTCAGCCTGTGTTGCTTTGTGAAATATCCCTTCAGTTCATATTCCTAAGGTAAATAATGCTAACATTACCAGAGAAAAATAAAAGAGGGGGATGTCAGAGTATCCTGACTTGCTCACCTTAAATAAAAAGAGGGTGTCGGTATGGTACTGAGGCGAGTGAAACCACTACCACGGACCTCTTGTCATTTAGACCTCTCCTCCACCAAAATCCCCCTGCTAGAGAGAGCTGGTACACAGCCTGCGCCAGCAACTACTACTACTTGCTCCCCCACGCCAACACCAGCGCCTCTAGTGGTCATCCTTTCCATTAGCGACACCTTGCCCGCACATGCTTTTTTCTCTCTCGTGTTTTGTGCTTTCGCTTTGGATTTTACTCACCATTATGGAACTCCAAGCCATCGCCGCAGAAGTTAAGTACTGCCTAAGTGTTACACGTAATTTTAGCCAGACAGGACCCATTTTAAACCGTTTTTTAGGTACGTATTATAACGGTGCCTCCTGCGTCATGGTTTTAGGCTCACCATACTGGCTCGCCTCGTGTGATTCATTTATAGCTCCTTCGGTCTTCCATACCATTGTAGCTAAGGCTGTGCAGTAATTATGATTAATTTTACATGTGGTACAAGGTGTGCTACTGATGTTTATATTTTATTGCATTGTATTTTGGGAATCTTATGCCTTTATGTCTTAGCTCAGTGTTCATGCATGCATGTGCCTTTGTCTAGGTCTGTTAGGCATGTGGGTTGGTCATGCCCCTTTCTCTCTTTAGTTCCTACCACCCTGGCCGTCGCCCTCCGTTTCTACGTATCGGCAGAGGCCAGCTCCCGATTAGTTGGGCTTCTTACCTTCCAGGTAGTTTAGCCTAGCTTCTCTAGGACGCTTCTTTCCCTTTCTCTTTTGATTCCCCTCCTTTCTATTCTGATACGATGATTTATTTATTATGTTGCATGTTAGAGACGGTTTGGGCTAGCCTAGGCTATCTCAGTTCGCCTGGTTTATCCGTCCGAGTGGTCCTACCACGTTCGCGGTGGGCCAGACGATCGCCACGAGCCACCAGCTCAGTCCCCCTACTTGCTTCCCTCCCCCTAGCGGGGGGGAGGCAGGTCTCACTCGCTCAAGGTTACCACGGCAACCAACCGGGCTCTCCTCCTCTCTTCCTCTCTCCCCAGAGAGGATACGGGAGTCACGGTGGGGGTTCCTGAGTCTGGCTCTTCATACCGTTCTCTTCCTGGGTTCCAGGGGGGGGCCCTTGTGTGTTCGGGCTGGGTTGGCTACCTCGTCCGATCGTGCTCGGCCTTCCTCGGGTTCCTCCTCAGCTCTCTCCTACCCCGGTCACCCCCTGCCTACCCACCGCGCCAGCGGCGGGCTCAACTGGCTCCGCCAGTTCCTTGGGGGGTGATGGAGAGTAGCTCTTTACATGCTTCTGTATATGTTTATATATATATTTATTACATTTGTGTTATCATTATGCTATCTAATTCCGCTAGACTGGCGGAGTGCCCGCTCACCATCCGGGTTCTCCTCCTGCCTGCGAAATTTTTATACGGCGGAGCTGAGCTCCACCTACTTTTGTTATTTATCTGGATTAACCCTCTCATGTTCCTCCGCCGTCCTTGTACTCCTCACCCCGGTGTATAGACTGATAGCTAGTTTGGTGAAACTCCTTACTCCGGTGCCCCGGAAACTATCTGACTAGTATACCAGGTCTTACGGACTTATCTCTACAGGAGATCAGGAGAGGGCTAATGCCCAAAAATTTTTTTCACTCCGGCATGCAGCGGAGTCTTATATCTCTTAATGGGCTAGTCCTGTTAGTAACTGCCGATACTCATGTATCTGTTCACTTACAGGCTACCAACTGTCAAGAACCCGGCTGCAATGCCATATTGCAGGACCCCTGTGGCCACGAGGTCTGCCGAACTCACGCCCCCTGTGCCATCCGCCATGGTGACATGGTGGTATGGCATCACGAAGCCTGCTCCATCTGCTATGATCTGGTGGATCAGTTTTCCTCTGGAGTAAGTATTTACTGGAGTACTGTGCTTATACTGGTTATTCAAGCAATCTGATAAGAGATATAAATATTATTTAGTTTTAGATACTTAATCGTATAACTTTGGGGCTTCGTTGTAAGGATTACAATGACCCTCTCTTCCAGGCTGCCGCCGTGAAGGACGCCGCATCGGCTACTCTGAGGGCCTGGGTTGGCGGGTTCGGGAAGAACGTGTCCAAGGGGCAGCCGTACATCCTGGACAAGAGTATAGCTGTCCGCCTCTTCCCAGGCGGGAAACCAACCGGATACGTCGACCCAGCAGCGGCGGCTCCATGCATCGCCGCCATTCAGCAGCAGGTGGCGCAGGCGCTGGCGGCCCAGGGCAACCCGGAGATCGCCGAAGAAGTAGCTACCCTGGACCTGAACATAGAGCCAATGGCAGTAGGTGAACAAGGTAACTTGTTAGTTGAGGTAGGTTTGTTGGGGGCTCAAGGGCTTCCCTTGGGCTTGTCTGGATCGTCTTCTCCTATTCATTCTTCTTCTTCCTTCCAAGGCTTTTCGGAATCTGATGTTCCGGTCAGGTCGATATCCACTTCAGCTATCCCTAAAGTGAAAGGGAAGCGGGAAGTGAAGACCCTAGAGAGGACGTCGTCTAAGAAGACCACGTCTTCCACGTCTCATAAGTCTGGCTCACCACCCCGGAGCAGAGAAATCGAAGTCTTCTTCGACTTCACATTCAAAAGGGTCCAGAGGCAAGGCCTCTAAGGATAAGGCCCATGCTTCTACAGAGCCTGAGCCTTCATCGTTCACTGGAGCACGTCCTAAGACTCCCATGTCTATCAGGGACCCTAGTCCCTTCGACACAGAGGCATTTACTGCGAATATAATGCAGCAGATGGGGAACCTGGTCGGTAACTTAGTTAACGACAGGTTTGATCAGATGTTCTCACGCATCTCCACCTCGTTCGAGGAGTCTGGTCAGTCGATCCGGAGTATTTCGGAGCGACTGACAAATCAGGAGAATCTGATGGCGGGCCTCAGGGAGAATCCCACAGCAGTTCTCCCACAGTCAGGTATGGTGGTACAACCCATGCCGGACTATGAGTCCCTTCCTCCCTTCACGGCGAACAATCTATGGAGGGTTGCAGCTTATGCCCCCTTTAAGGATGGCATATTGACTTTGCCGGATTGTGGTACTCAAAGAATAGAAGACTTCGAGTTCCACCCCGCCAATCTCCAACCACCCTTTAGGGGCTATGCTCATCTGACAGAGACGGCAATGAGAAGGGAGGATAGGATCCCAAAAGAAACAGTCATCTATAGCCGGGATCAAGCTCAAAGGGAGTGGATCAGAAGCTTAGAAGATTGGGACTGTGTCAATACCAAACTTCAGGCTTTCAAAAGCCGTACAAAATTTCCACAAGCAGGAGGAGAACCTGGATGGTGAGCGGGCACTCCGCCAGACAAGTGGAAATTATAACATAGTGATAACAAATACAATTGAAACATGAAAGTATTATAAATGTAAGAAAAACAGATGCATGTAAGAGCTACTCTCCACTACCCCCCACGAGCTGGCGGAGCCAGTGAGTCCGCCGCTAGCGCTGCGGATGGTGGGGGGGAGACCGAGGGAGGAGAGAGCTGCTACAAGACCCGAAGAGGACCCAGTACGAGCGGGAGGGGTGGCCAACCCAACCTGAACACACGAGGGACCCCCCCCAGATCCCCGGGAGAGAGGAGAGAACGGTACAACGAGCCAGATTCAAGACACCCCCCCCCCTCCCCGTAACTACCGTATCCTCCCTGGGAAGGGAGGAAGAGGGGAGGAGAGCCCGGTTGGTTGCCATGGCGACCATGAGCGAGCGTGGGCTGCCTCCCCCCATGCTATGGGGAGGAAGGCAGGATGGGGGACTGAGCTGGTGGCTCGTGGCGATCGACTGGCCCACCGCGAACGTGGTAGGACCACGCAGGCGGGTGGGTCAGACAAAGAGATAGCCTAGGCTAGCTCTAACCGTCTCAAACATGCAACACAAATAAAATACATAATACTCATTGTATTAAATGGGAAAAGAAGGAAATCGAGAGCAAAGAAAAGGAGGGCGTCCAGGAGAAGCTAGGCTAGCCTACCTGGGAGGTAGGTAGTCCAACTACTGGGAGCTGGCCTCTGCCGATACGTAAAACGGAGGGCGACGGCTAGGGTGGCAGGCCTAAAAAGAGATGGGTATGAACCCACATGCCTAACAGACCTAGACAAGGCACATGCATGCATGAACACTGAGCTAAGACATAAAGGCATAGGATTTCCGAATAATACGATGATAAAATGATAAATTCGGTAGCACATCTTGCACCACACATAAAAATAATCATAAAATGAATCATAAATACTGCACAGTAATAGCCACGACGGTATGGAAGACCGAAGGAGCTAGTAAAGAAACACGAGGCGAGCCGGCATGGCGAGCCCGAGACCAGACGAGGAAGTGCTGTTAATATACCTAAAAAACAGTTGAAAACGGATCCTGACTGGCTAAAATTACGTGTAACCTTTCGGCAGTACTTAACTCAGCTGCTGCAATGGCTTGGAATTCCATGGTTGCAGATAAATCCAGGTTAGTGAACACAAACACAGAGAGCAAGAAAATCATGTGTGGGCAAGATGTCGCTAACGGAAAGGATGTCCACCAGAGGCGCTGGTGGTGGCGTCGGTGGGTGAGTAGTAGTAGTTGCTGGCGCGGGCTGTGTACCAGCTCTCTCTGGCAGGGGAATTTTGGTGGAAGAAAGATCTAAATGGCAAGAGGTCCGTGGTAGTGGTCTCACTCGCCCCAGTACCATACCGACACCCTCTTTTTATTTAGGGTGAGCAAGTCAGGATACTCTGACATCCCCCTCTTTTATTTTTCTCTGGTTATTTACCTTAGAAATATGAACTGAAGGGATATTTCACAAAGCGACACAGGCTTGGCCCAGAAATTTAATATTAACAGTAAGGTTATCTACTTCCCTTTGGGAGTTAGATCGTTCATGCAATTTAGGACAGTCCTAAAGTGATTGCCCCAAATTCTTGCGATAGCCTCATTGCTAATGGATTCTCCTACTCTTTGTGATAGTTCCTTAGTTTTGAGATTTAGGGATTGAATGTCATTCCAGAGATGAGGGTAATCACCCAATTCTAATTTTGTAGACATTGCATCTGCTCGTAGTTGCGTTTCATTCAGACTAAAGTGCTTTGCATCTGCTCTTAGTTGGTTTTCATTCTGTCTGCAGTGCTTAAGAGCAAGTTTGAAATGCACTTTTGCCTGTCTCATTAGAAATGCAGTGTTCTTCCCTCTGGCTACCATTTTGCCTCCACAATAAAAACGTTTCTTGTGAGTGTGAATACATACAGATCTTGAACCAAGTCATTCCAGTGAGGTATGTTATGAGCGTTGCCTTGATGAAATCTAAAGGTATTCCTGCCAGAGCCAAGTACAGTAGTACCTCGAAATACGAAATTAATTAGTTTATTATTTTTAATAAACAAACAAAAAAAAGCTTCCAAACGTTTGTTTACATCCAGCACTTACGAGTATCGAACGATCGCCAAGCAATCACTTTACACAGTAAGCCATAAATTTTCATTATCTCTCTTCAATTACTGAAACTACCAAACAGTATAATAACCATTCATTTCTATTCTTTATTCTATCTTTACCTAATGTTTTTTTTTATTAAATGTATTGCATGAATAATTTTTTCAATTTACAGCATCCTTTTACCAATAGAATACTTAAAGCACAAGGGGTAGATGCTTTCCAATAGGAGAGCAGGACCTTATGGGGTGACTAGCATCAGGAACCAATGGGAGAGCGGGAGGATGGTGGCAAGTTTACTCAGTTGGCGGCGCGGGAGTTTTAAAATTGTTCTCGGTGGTCCGGGCGAATCTTGGGACTTTACAGCAACAACCTTTCATATCTTGAAAACTTTTTGTATGACGTAGAGCTGTAAGACTTTTCGTATTTGCTTTCGTATCTCGAGTTTTTCGTAAGCTGAGCCACATACGAGGTACCACTGTATAGCAGCTATATATTCAAATAGAATTCTCTTAGACCTCTCCTGTGGTGGTCATTTCTACATTTTGGGTTAGTGCAAATTAAGGCATCTGCCACTTGAACTATTGCACAACCTATTTTCCAGGATCACCCTAAAGGATCTGGTTTTCTGTTGATTTTTAAATTCCCAGTTCACAGCAGGTAGGTGACCAGTTAGGGGGTTCATGGTAGGGAGGGATTGGGTATTGAGTTGCAAGATCATAGTGAAGGTTGTAGGTCACATTGATTCATAAAGATGCAGAGACATGATGTAGTGGTCCAGCCAGGAGGTTGTAATTGTGTCAGTTGTATTTTGTAAATAAGTAGTACATTTAAGAAGAGTGGGAGAGGAGCATAACATCAGTAATTTGGAAAGTGCGACTTTGACAAGCAAGTAAGTTTGTTATAAAGTTGTTTATTGGGCTGAGAATTAAGGTCCCCAGTTATACAAATATGATCAGCAGTAGAATTGTGAATAATGCTATGTAACTCACCGAGGATCATGCAATATTGATCAGAATTAATGATACTTTCTTAGGGCGTGTAAACATTAATTATTAGAATATGAGAGTCCCCTACCGTCACTTGAAGACCTAGCAATCTATCACTCCTATAAGGCATCAACTCATCACATTCACTATAGTATTGTGTAAAGATTTGTGCCACAGGAAAATAAGGCCCCCTTTTGGGTAACTGGCTGTGATGTGATCTGTAACTTGTATCGATGATGTCAAGAAAGCTCTGAAGTCTTTATGCACTGAGTTGCAAACGACAAGGTTTTATATCCAAAGGAACATTTCTTGCAGTGCAGTGATGCTTTGAAGTCTTTGCAGAATATGTTTAGGAGAGGAATATTCAACTTGAGGCCAAAAATATTCTGTGACATTATATTTAATGTATTCATGGCTACTCACAAAATTGTGATTTGAGTGAGTTGAACATTTGGTTTGATTGGGGGTTGGCTTGCTGGGGTGGACAGTCACTCATGGTGGGAGGTTTGCTGACTCTTGTGGTAGAAGGTGAAATTTGCCTATACCCCTAAATGGAGTGTCAGTAAGATCAATGGATTATGTTGTCTTGAGACTTTTATATTAGGACCGAAGTTCACATCTGTAAGAACATCGAGGTGATGAAATTGGGAGGTAATCTTGTAAGTCACTTTGTTTAATTTTGTGTGGGAGGTCATGGAAGATAAGAGGGTTGGAGCTGCGGGAAGATTGACTATAGTGTGGCATCTAACTTCACCGATGAGCACAAATTATGAATCACAACATGAAATCTCTTTTTAGGTTTCAGGTAGGGTGTCGGCGAGTTGAGTCATGCTTGTTGGGGTTCAGTCCAGTAGGCAAATGAGATGATCTTTTCTTTTTTCTACTGGCTTGTGTCTGCTATTTGTCAATCCCATCATGGTCATTTTGGTCATCCACCACTGGTGGAGGTGGGTGGAGGGAAAAGGTCGGAAGACTCACAAAGGCTGGTGATCTTGACTGAGGATCTATCTTCCACCAAAGGTAAGGAATGGGGGGAGGTTGGGAGTTCATCAGTCCCTTACGATAGGTCTATGGGTGATGTGGGAGAGAGGGTGTTTCATACTTGGGAGGGTACGGTCACCTTGACCTCACGTCGTAACCCTACATCTTGTGTCGCTGGGCAGCGAAGATATGATAGATCCCAACTCAGGAGTGTGGTGGCTTGTTGTAAGACTGTACGCCTTTGATTGCATCTCCTATCAGTGAAAGATTGTTTCTTCGGTTTTATAACTGTCAAGATTCCTGTAGTCCACTGATCACATCCCAGATCCATGAAAGATTATTTGTTTGGACACATCCATTAAACCCACCTACTTTATGGCCAGGTGACATGATCCAGTGTCCATGTGGAGAATGCTGTGCAGCAATAATTAAAACATTTTGAAACTGTTATTTTGAATGACTAATGCAGAGCATCAGAGAATTCAGCTGTTTGTTTATCCAAGTACTGTTTATAAATGGTTATTTATTAGATGTTATTTTTGTTCATACTAACAAACCATTAATGTGACCTATGAGAGTAATAACTTAATAACTCAGAGATCTAGTTGAAAAAAATATAAATGGAAATTGTACATACTGTAATGGCTATTTCTTCCTTGTAATGCTCTATTTATGAAGAGCATTCCATCCTATTTATGTTATGATTATAATACATATTAGGTAGGTGTGTAGCTTCAAAGAAATTTCACTATATTCATCCAACCACTAGTAGTTTTATTTCAGTGACTCAGGTTTTTTCAGTAATATGGCCTTGTTAAACTTCCATTTCCTTGGCTGTACAGTATCTCAATGATTATTTTCATTATGTGCCTTTTTTCCCTTTTCTCCTGTAGGGCGTATGGTCCAGTATGTAGGCACAAGGAGGAGGACAAGAGATGTCTTGCAAAGGCGTATGTATCAAGAAGAAATAAAAAAGTGGCTCGAGTCAGATGACCAAGAAAGCCAAGCTAACCCAGCAGAGGTTGCACCAGAGTTAAATTCATCCCATGAGAGTCCTCCAATCAATTTTAGTGTCTTGGGTTCATCTGAAGTAGTTCCTCAACAGACACCACCCTCCAACTTTGGATCCCTTAATATCAATGGGTCAGTCAGCAGCATCCAAGAGGAAACGTGATGTTTGTGAGGTTGTGATTAATGTATCTGTCTTGTACATATTGTTGCGAGATTTGTAATAGAATTTTATCATAAGTTGTTTGACAGTTTTGAACCAATGTACATACAGAGATAAACAAGATTTCAATTACTGTAACAATACTTTTAGACCCCTAATTTATATTGAATCTTCTTACTATAAATAGTTACTAATGTATAGACGTTTGTTCTCATTTGTTATTATCCACTTTTGTGAAATAAGTCCTTTAAAAGTAATTTTGGTGTTTAGTAATTAATTTTGAGTGGTAATTTATTAATGTTTTACTTCAAAAATTCAATATTTAAAGACTCTTTTTGGTAAACTACTTAAATTGCTGCAGATTGGGTAGTTTGTATTTATTGCTAGTTTATATCCTCGATATGTTCTAAGCAACTATCTCTACTGCTTATTTGATTGGTAATATTGATAAGTAGTAGTAATGGTATTTTTTCCTTTTTTTTATCTGCTTTCATTAAGGTTTAGATTTACATAATTAAAACCTCAGAACTTTGTTATTTTCTAAATCTGAAATTAACAGTTTGATAATTGAATAATTGTTTTGTGTACAGAAACCTAGAGCGTTGCTTAATGGCACTTAGTAGGCTATTACTGATTGCATGTTTGTCACTTGAGGTTGTGAAAGAATTTGACAGTATTATATTTTATCAGAGGTAGAAAGAAAATAGCTTGAGTTCATATAAGTTTTAAGAGTACAGGTTATATATATGTAGTATATGTAGCCTAAGTTTTAAGAATTTAGGCTTATGATGACATTACAGCTTTATAGTAGTATCATCTTTGATTTTGTTGTCTAGGCTGTAGGTGCAGTACATGTAACAGGACTTTTGATTTAGGTTGAAGGTTCTTCTTGTGTTTTAAATTATTCAATATGAGTGTTTTTGTGTGCATCCATGTTTTGTTTTTGAATTACATTAGATGAAAAACCCTCTATGAAGGATTCTTGTACATCAAGTATTACAACTCTTAGAGAAGAAAGTAACCTTAATAGTATTCATATATAGAGAATTGTTGGTTATTTGTATGGATATCAGGGGAAACACATCTAGATTCATGAATTTTGTGATGTGATTGTGGTATTGTAACGTATGATCTTTGGGGTTTTAACTTATGATTCTAGGGATCTTATGCTTTAAGATTATATAACTTCATAAGTTTGGGATGATAATACTGGTATGAACAATTTAACAATTTGTCACCCATGCCTACAATTTTTTTTGCACAGATTACATTTCAGACCTAGACTTTATATTTTATTATACAGGTCTGTGTAAGTGTAAATTGCTAAGAAGACTGAACATTTGATATCATGCGAACAAATCTTTGTTGGGCAGTGTTTAGGCTCTTGAGAAATAATTTCACTTCTCAGATGCAAGAGAAAGCCTCTAGCCAGTGTTTTATCATCAGGATGGTTTTTTTACTCAGAGTGCCTTAAGGTTGCAATTTATCAATGAATTTTTTTAAATTTAAAAAAACATAAGATGTTGATTCAAACCACTGATTATATATATATAAAAAAAAGTGATTTCACTTCCTAGCCATTTTTTTTTCTATATCATTTGCCATAATAAATGCTTTATCGGGAAGTGTTTGTTGAATAGTGTGGTGGTTCTGCCAATATTTTCTCACACCCACTTTTATGCTGTTGATTTACATTTTTACATTTTTCAGAAAATTTTCTGTGCATGATCTAGTTAGGAAAAAGTTTGCATGTTTTAAAATGTGTATTGGATAGATGAAGTCAAGTCTGTGGGTTCAGAGTAATGGCATACAGTTGAACCTGTTAGTCTGAAATTTTAAACTGGTGAAGGCTTCGTCATTTTTTTTTATAAAGGTGAGAATCATTTGGTAACCAGTACATTGATAACCTTCAATATTTTGTTACTATTGAGTGGGATGTACCTTTTGTCTCTTTGGTTGTTATTTCTTAGCGATCCAAAACTTCCTTGAAAACTCTTCACTTTCAGTAAACATATTGCCAGTTGCTCAATTTTTTACTCAGGTGCTGTATTAAATTTTGTAGTTCCTGAGTTCACATGCAAATATATTTACGATGTACTATTATATCCTTTGTGCATAAGAAACAAGATTGTTCTTTCAGTATGAACAAATTCATTGATAGGAGAGAACTTTATGATATTTTCAAAGAGAAGCAGGCTCAGGTAGTTTGTAGTGTGCAGTCCTTGTTGTTGCCTGTAATACAGCAATATGTACATTGCTTTATTCATAAAACCATACAGGTTATGGTGATGTTGAAGAAGGGACCTTGAATATTTTGTTAGTGTAGCTCTGTGTGGATTTATTTTTTTTATAAGAGGTTAGTGGTTGGAGTGACATTTCAATCAAAATTAATTATATAACTCAATGATGTACAATTATTCTGTCTAATTTTTGTTGTTGCTATTCATGCATTTGTTGGAATATAACTAGTAAGCAATTTGTATATCAGAAAAAACATTAAATTTTAGTATGTGTAAATCATTATCTTGAAAGAACATACAGTAGAGACCGGACCTCGATCGTATTAGAACTCGAAATAATCGGATTTCAACAGAAAATTTTGAATAAATGTTGCATCTGAGCTCGACCAAAAATCCGGAAACCGACCCAAGGAATTATATGATTTTTGCAAACAAAAGTGGCTCAGTCAGTTGAGCTAATAGGTGTTGTTCCCATACTCATTTGGTGAGGAAAATGTTAAGAACCACAGTTGAACTGAGGATTGTTGAAAATCATAATGTAAGAGGCATTCTGTGAAAACCGTAAAATGCTGTGAGATTTTTAATAATAGGCTAACCGTTGATGTGTTGATAGTTGTATCAATAGTTGGCTACAGTTACAACTATTGACAAACTATCGACACTGTAAACAAAGCATTTGTAACCTAATACAGTAATGGTAAAATCCGTAGGTTATTCAAGTGAATCACTAGTGATACAACTTTTGATATTGTAAACAAAACAACTAATTACAGCAATTACCATGGATAATGACCATAATTAGACATTAGGATGAGCGAGTTCTCACTTTGTGACAAGAGTAGGATCTCCATCTGTAATTCTAAAAACCGAAAAGGTCTATGAGCCTAAACATAAATATTTTCTGGAGAAAATGATAATTTGAAAAAGTTAAACATATTTTACCGAATGTAAGCATTGTCATCGTATGCCATTTGCATTCGATATTGTTTGCATTCTCAAAATCTCGGCTGATTGAGCTATTGATATCTTCATTGCCATTACACTTGACTTGTGGAAGATATGTAATTTAAATACTTTTTTGTAAATTAACAAAGTTGGCTTTAAAAGTGGCACAATATTTGATTGTATAAGTGTTATGTGTGATTTAGCAAGTTTTTAAACATCAATTTCGCTTACTCTAGCCTAGATATACATTTTCAAAATATCAGAAAACAAAAAGAAAATATAATACTCAATTTTGAAACTCTTGAAGACCCGGAATATAATTATATATTCAACATGGATGAAGTAGATAATGCCATCAACTCTTGTCATCCCTTCGCCCAAGGTTATGATAAAATATCATTTGAAATGAGAAAAATTAGCTCCTGTAGCTAAATCATATTTATTAAAATTTTATAATAGTATGTGGCTAAAACGTGTTAATAAACCGATACCCCTAACAAGCTGCCTATGCAAAATCTTAGAAAAAATGGTTAATGCACGATTAATGTATTTAATAACCAAAGAATCCATTTTAACAACACAATCAGGTCCAATAGCTGGCAGATCAACCCTAGATCCCTTAACACATTTAGAAGATCATATCAAAAAAGGCTTTGAACGATAAAAATTAACAGTAGCTGTATTTTTTGATATAGAAAAAGCATATGACACAACATTGAAACAACAACATGCAAAAACCCCATTCCAAGGGACTAAGAGGCCACTTACCAATATTTATTAAGAACTTTTTAACAAACAGAACTTTTCAAGTAAGAGCATAAAATTCCTACTCAGTAGCCTATAAAGTGGAAGAAGGAATCCCTCAAGGTAGTGTCTTGAGCTGTACATTGTTTGCTTTAGCAATCAGTGACATTACTATAAATTTACCAAGTGGTGTAAAAAATAGTTTATATGTTGATGACTTTGTTATTTACTACACAAGTAGCAATTTAAGACATGCTCAGAGAGTGCTCAGTACTGCCCTTTCAAATATAAGTAGTTGGACAAATTCAGTTGGATTAAAATTTTCAACTGATAAAACAAAAGCAATCGTCTTCTACAAAGACAAAAGATGGGTGAAGAACCAAACAATCAAACTTCACCTTTATAGCACTGAAATACAATTTTGTACAAAACTCAAATATCTAGGGGTGATATTTGATCAACATTTAAATTTGAAAGAACACATCAAATACATTAAAGCCAAGGGCATCAAAGCCCTTGCCATATTGAAAAATCTATCACACACTAATTGGGGAGCATAGAGAGACATTTTATTAATGATATAAGGCAACAGTCTTATCCATAATAGATTACTGCCGTCCAATATATTCATCCACCTCAGAATCTGCATTAAAAACTCTCGATGCATTGCACCATGAAGGCGTGCGATTGTGTACAGGAGCATTCCAATCGTCCCCAACAAGCTCGCTTCTGGTAGAGGCAGGTGTGTTGCTCTTGAAACATCACCGTAATTTGATAGCAATATGAAGAGGTCTTTCACTGCAAGCAGGATCATCTCCTGCAGCTGACTGCTTTCAAAATTGTAATCCGGGAACAGAGGTTCATGGTACTGGCTCTTTTCCAGAAAGAGCTAAATACCTAATGAACTTACATAACATAAATCCAATTTTTCAGCCACTTTGGAGCTGTCACCACCATGGATGTTACAACGAATAAAGATATGTACCTCCCTGTCTTGCCTGCTTAAAAAGCAAATGACAAGTACGTACAGAAATGTACCGCCAACATGCTTTAGAGCACATAAGAAGAAAAGGAGACAAATTCATGGTATATACAGATGGCTCCAAAAATAATTCTGTAGTAGGAGCATCTGCATATTCGAAAAATATGCTAATCAAAAGGAGCCTACCTTTAATATCATCAATATTTATTGCTGAAGTCACGGCCATACAAATGGCTCTTGATATGATATCTGAGGCAAGAGCAAGTGTCTATTATTTTCAGTGACTCGCGTAGTGCTATAGAAGCTATAAGACGATATAAATCAGTAAACCAAATAGTGCAAGAAATACAAATAAAAATTCATCAATTCCTACAGTCAGGATTATCAATGGAAATATGTTGGATTCCAGCACACGTGGGAATAAAAGGAAATGGAAATGCAGACTCGGCTGCCAAATTAGCCTGCACTATCCTTCCAACAATTACACATGCCCCAGTGTCAGACTGGATAACATCTATTAAACCATTGATATACCAAGATTGGAAAAGAGAATGCCCCTTAGTGACAACCACAAATAAACTTAAAAATATAAAAGCTGAAGTGTGTGCATGGAGGACATCCTCACAAAAAGAAAGATCTAAAGAGGTAAATCCTTACAAGGCTCCGTATAGGGGACACAAGATTCTCACATGGTCACTTGATGTCAACACCACATGATGACCCAGTAAAGTGTAATAGATGTCAAACAACCATGACAGTGCAGCATTTACTTGTTGAATGTCCAAATTGGATCCAACAAAGATTGATTTATCTATGGAATTCAAAAATGAAAATATTCTTGCTGAAAGCAAAGTTTTTTCAATAAAACCATCATAAATTTTTTTAACAAGACAGGTTTCGTAAATAAAGTATTTTTTTTCCTTCTCAGAATTAATCCCTGAGAACCAGCCCGAGAAGAGTCTACTTAAGACTCGGAGGTCTGGAAAATAAGCCCGGTTAATAATAATAATAAACATCAATTTCGCCTGCGCTTTTTTCTTTTTTTTACACCCACACATATCCATTAGCAAAAGTTGATAATATTTGTGTAATAAGAATAAGTTCATTTTAATAAAACCCTTGTTTTACTTTTATCTAATCATGTTGCATGTATTATTACCATATTATCGAGTTATATTACGAACAGAGCGATCTGACGTGCATTCTGGTTTTGTTTACATTCTTGAAATATCAGCTGATTCCATTTTACCGATATGATCACTGTCTTAAGATGCCGAATGGAATTTAATTTAAGAAAGAAAGCTGGTTTTAAGAATTGCAGCTACATTATTTATAAATATAGTATATTAAATAAAGTGCTACGTGTTTTTTTTCAGACAGTGCTTTTGCCTGCCAAAACATTTTGCAGTCTGCTCATTAGTCATTATTCGTAATTTCCAGTTGTACTTGACTTGCAATGCTCGTAATTCATAGTTCCCAGTCGTGCTTGACTTCAATCTTTGTTGTTTAGTAAGGGGCAATATTTTCTTGGTAGTATTTCATAATCAAATTAGAGGGTTTTGTGATATCGACAGCTCCCCAGTTATCCTTAATATGAGGATTCTTCCCAATTTTTAAGGCATACATTTATGAGGATCTACTTTCAATGGGTATTACTCCACTGATAATGATGTCTGACATCACGCTATAAAGCATACAGCGGCTATGGAAAGTGCCCCTATTTTACAAGGATAATTTGAGAGAGAAAAAATTTTAATATCATAACAGTATTGAAAGATGTTTCAAAAGTGATTTTGTATACAGTATCCAGTAGACTGTATGATTTGTTTATGTCTGCTCACGGCCACTAGCTAGCGATTCAAGTTAGGGAATTTTTCTTAAGTTGCTGATAACCTGACATAATTTGGCTTATTTATAGTATTTTATTAATTTGCAGAGAATTAGGCTCAATATACAATGTTTTTCTTATTAGCAACAATAATTATGCCTACCCCTTACAGTACATACTACGCACCCAGGCTAGCCTATGGCACTCGGTCAATCATCATCATTGTGGCCGAATTGGGTTATTTTACTGCAGTAGTATATATTTAAAACTGAAAAAACTGTGTTGAATGATATTTTATTTAACACTGAACTTATTTAATTGTAATTTATGAGTATTTATGGCTAATGTTTTGTATAAAAAGGCAAGGTTTGGGTACTAACTGTGGTCAAGAACGGATTAATCCATTTTCAGTTATTTCTTATGGAAAAAATTAATTCAGATCTCGACAAAATTGCATCTCGTCGCTTCCTCTGGAATGAATTAACATCAAGGTCTGGGGCTCTACTGTATACATAATGGAACTTGAATGGGAGGCCAATTAAGAATTTAAATGTGAAGAAAACTGAATATTCCAAGAAAGTGAGGAATAACACAAATGAGATTATGGTCCCACTTAACCTTAACACTAGAAAATCTACTGATAATTCCTGCATTCTCATGATTAAGCAGTTCTTAATAGTATCCTCATTACTATTTAGAATTATGAAGAATAAAATAAATTTATACTTCAAATGCAAGACAAGGTTTACATCAGTGGTCATTGTTATTTTGTTCTGGGTTTAATGTATAACTCAAAGTGTAGTGTTGCTCATTTGTTTAGTAAATCATCTTTGATTTACAGAATTGAAAAGTATTTAATAATTACACAGATTAATAATTGGCTTGGATTTATGTACTTTTCACCCTTCATCTTTTAAAAATACTCAAGATAGTTAATGTAAGTTTGATACTCAAGATAGTTAATATAAGTTTGATATTATCTTAAGCCCAAATTATTTTTTAAGATTGTGAAATTTAACCAATGTATTATTTTCTCTATTGCCACTTTACCAAATACTGATTTCTCTTATGCTGTTGTACCAAATATTCATTTCTAAAATTCAGTCTAATGAAATACATGTTTTGTTAAATGAATACTATGCTTTAAACTGCAACAGAGAAATATGTGGTTACTTTAGATCACGTTTGTTTCCCATTATTACTTAAAACCTGTTTAGTGTCACACCTTTGACAAAAATGTTTGTTCTCTTGAAAAGCAGCTGTTAATAATACTAGTTCATGCTGAAATATACCTGTTATGTTGTTTTTTTCAAAAGCTAAACTTTAGCCGGAACTCTTCTGTGAGGGTACTTTGGTATTAGTGAGTTGTGATTTTTCATATTTTTATATGTAAAAAGCCGTGTTAATTGCTGTACAGTCCAGTCCCGAATTATGTGATTCCCCTTTTATGCTGTTGCTAGTTTTCAAAAATTGATTTTCTGTATCTGCGAAGCCGTTCAAAGTCTGCAAGTCACGTGCCGCAAAATGCATCAAATCTATTGTCTTTTCAAGTGTTTTAGGTGGGGTGGGGGAGGGGGCTTTGCTGGTATCTGAGAGAAGGGATGGGAGGAATGTTTGGAGGAAAAAAACTATTATTCCTCCAAGGGGGAATGCGAGAGAAAGATTTCCTGCTCAGCCATTAGCTAAGACGGAAGGCTCTGCATCACGCATTTGTGATGTCATAGTGCAGTGTGTATGAATGATCGGTATCATCATCGTCATAAGTGTTATTCGGATCTGCAAAGTGTATTCTGAGTGATCGGTATCATCATCATCGCCATAGGTATTATTCAGATCTGTGAAGTGTATTCTGAAGGCTTCTGCTCATCCATTAGTTAAGACGGAAGGCTCCACCTCACTCATTTGTGACATCATAATGCAGTGTGTATGAATGATCGGTATCATCATCATCACCATGAAGTAAGATTTTTTTTCTTGGTTAACGAGAGAGAGAAACTTTTCAAGAAACTGTCATTTCATGGTGAAATTTTAATTTTTATCATTTCTTTTTAAGAAATTGTAATTTTATATCAAATTTTGAATTTTCATCAGTTCTTTTTTTATCGTAGAATAAACATGAAAATGATTACATAATGAACATGCTGGACAAGAAACCGAGACAGGCGCTCGTAACCAGGTTTGTTAGGTTTAACGGGAGTGAAGCCACGCATGATCTGCCAGTCCCCGAAACCTCAAATGGTCCACAAAGCCTTCCTTCAGCAGAACTCTTCATGGAAGATGAGATAGAGTTTGAAGGTATTTTGGCAGAGGATAGGTAGAGGAAATTCCATCCAAAAGGTTTTTTTAAAGGAAATGACTGTATTGTACAGTACACTTGCACCCCATGGTGGCATTGTTTATGTGCGGGGTTTTCACCATACTGTGTGTAATTTTAAACTTTTTCAAGTTATTAAAACCTTTTTAATGTTTTATTTATCCATAAGAACAGTTTCATAATAGAAAAAATTACAGTATAGTATATAGAAAGTATTGAAAATGGGTAGTATAAAAAAGTTTCACCGGGTAAGTTGCCGTTTGCCTTGGCCCTAATGGAATTATTCCCATAAGGCATGTGTCGAAATCTGCGAATTTCCAATTCTGCGAGGCTGTGGATTGACCAAATTTTCGCATGATTAGGGACCGTACTGTACTATTAATAAATACCAATTTCCTTATATCCTCAGATCACCCTGTCTCTCTTCCCATATAAAACCACATCTCTCTAAATTATTTTATAAAATATTTTGGGATACAAGTAGAAATATCTTTAGAATGTATTTGTCCACGAGGAGTGTGGATAAAGTAAGACTTTGCCTTCTGTCAAAACATTTCATCCATACTATTTGCCCTTGCCATTAGGCAGTCCAATTTCAAGTACTTCCTGTTCCATTCTTGCATTTTAATAGCAAGTTCTGCAGGTAGAATGTAGGAGTCTAGAATGTTTAATTTGTAATTTGATCAAAGTACTTCTTATCATTCATTTGTTTCTACACATTATACAAACTATTGGTCTTGAATATGTAAAGACCTTAGGTTTGTATAGTTAGGAAAAATACAAATTACCTTTAAAATTTGTTATTTTATAAACTATAATGCAGTTTCTTTGCTTCAGAACTAAGCAAAAAAAATTAATTTTTGTAATAATTTAATTCATTTGGTTAATATTGGAGCTTAGAATGCAAGTGTGCCAGCATATGTAGCGACTTGGCCATAGTAAAGGTTACTATCATAATGTAGGTAGCTAAAATAATCACCACTCTTGAATTACCCTTGACAGGAGTTACTGGTTTTCTTTCTGGGAGAGCATGTTTTTTAAACTTGGAGCTTGCTAGAACTTGTTAATGTCCAAGGTTCAAATCATAATGGGAATAGGATAAGTTCGGATTTTGTTATGGGCTAATATGTAGAGTAATATCATAAGTTCTAAACAGCTCCACCTGCATTGCCATGTACCTTTCAAATTTCATCCCTTCTCTTTGGTCTCTTTTCACTTAGCCCTCTAATTTCTTAAACTAATCACTTGGGTTATCACAGTGAGTTAATGTTACTAAGTAGTAGAGCAATATTTGAAATCAGTTAAAATTCTGTAGTCTGCTTGAACTAATAATAAAGGATAACAGTGTCTAACTATTAAGAGATACAGTTAGCCCCCAGGATATGGGGGAGGGGGGGAATGAATATCACAACCCCTTGACACCCCTCTGAAAATGCTTATACCCAAGTGTTTTAATAGTACTATCACAAAAAATGCATTTAGTCATGAAAATACAGTAATTAATACATAATTTTCTATGAAATATTAAGTGAATGGAATTTTCCACAAATAAAGGGGATATAAGCTCCACAGAAAAATCTGCGAATAGGTGAAACCTCGAATCCGGAACCCCAAATTGGCAGGGATCCACTGCATTGATTCTAGCACATAATTACAAGTAAAATTTATTGAAATAAAAATTGTAGGGTATTTTCCAGGAAGTATTATTTAATGGAATACATTTTTGGGTAAAATGGTATTACTTTGCAAATCACCAGAAAACTACCTTTATTTTGATGGCCTTTTATGATTCTTAGTTGTCTGGGTAAGCCAATAGCAATGTGTATTGTCACACTACAGATTAGTATTAAAATTTGATTATGATTGTGGAGTTTAAGTTTCATTAATGATTAAAAGTGGAGTGCTTCAACAATGTCATGAAGATTTTTTGACAGATCAGCTGTTTCCAAAGTATCCAATACCTTGATACTGACATACCTGTCATGATCACAATCATTTTGGTTACAGAGATAGAGTAGGTACTCTTTCATTAAAAAGAGAAAGCGTCTGATTTTAAACTGACTTTGTGTGAAAATGATTAAGTTTGGCTATAATCTCAGTATCATAATGCATTTCCTAATTGCCATGTTTATTATTAGGGAAACTTCATTCCAGATCAATAAAGTATTGTGTATGAACAGTAAATTTTTACAAAACATTTATATTTATAAAATAACAACTGTAATGTAATTATTATTTTATTAAAATACTGCTGAATGTGTTATCTTTGCTTACAACATTCTGGGAGATATAAGTATGCTGTAAAGGATCTGTGAGGTGCAAACAAAATTTTACAAAAATACTTTTAATTTTAAAAATGTTACAGATATATACACACTTCATCCTTCTTTTAAACACCAGTTACACTTAATATATTAGTGTTAACAAATTGGCTACAATTTCACCAAGTTGAAACCTGTGTTTTCCTAGGTATACAAACAGAACCTTTCATATATGGAGTATCCTTCAGTGTAGGCTGAAACAGCTGTTGAATCTTATTACATAAAGTAGTCCCTCCACTAACTGCCACTGTTTTCTTTTCAGCTGTGGTACTATAAAAATGTCGTGTTTCTGTGAATGTTTGATTTGTTCTTATTATTAATTATTTTGTTTGTTGACTGTTAGGTGGATTAGGTTAGGCGATGAATATAAAACCCGGAAAAATACAAGATGTTTTAAAAAAGCAGAACTCACAAATGAGATCAATAACCTCTGAGAAAGAAGACAAAAACTCTTGACTTTCCCCATCCTCTGGATCTGGCAATGGAGATCAACGACGCAAAGAAGACGGCCGAAAAAGATCCTCCTCCTTTCCTACGGCCACTGGAGATCCCTCCTCAGAAGCCAGGCATCACCTCTTCCACCAGAAGGACTATGCCCACAAACAATGGAAGATCTTGCAAGCGACAACTCGGATACTCGGTCATGCAATGATGCACGTACATAATTGTGAGCCGTCGACTGACACACAAGATAACGTAACGGAGGAGATTGCATTCTATGCCCAGAAAAACCATGACCCCTGACTGGAAGGCGAACGATGAATGTAGGAACTCCTCGGAGAACACCTTGGCTTCTTAGTCACAGGAGAAAGGTGGGCCTTTCAATTATGCAGGGGTGAAGATGCACTACTACGTTGAGAGAGAACCGAAAACCATTTCACATCCATGACCGACGACAACCTTACGTCCGTCACTGGGAACACATTCATGGGGATGATGTACAGGTGAAGAAGCTGTTAGTTCTGGAAGAGGAGTAATCCTAGAAGGCCTTGGATCAGCAACCTGAGAGGGGAGCACCTTCAACTTATTGAAGCCCTATCATCCTTGCTACAAACTTGAACAGGCTGAGGAGGAGAAAAGGTGATGGAGGAGGAGGAGTTCTTGGCCTACCATGCTTCTTGTTAGAAACTTCAAGGTATCTCTTGCAAAAAACAGAGCCTTGGCCTACCACGCTTCTTGTTAGAAACTCCAAGGTATCTCTTGCAAAAAAACAGAGTCCAGCCTGTCAACCACAGCCTGGAAGAATGCCTCCGATGGGTTGACAATCAACTGGGATGATGTCCTGGATGAAGCTGGAAGCGATGTCACTAAAGCTCGTCACAGGCAGAGAGGCTACTGGGAGTGACGTCATGGCATTTGGACTGCAGCCCATGTCAATGACTTCACTGACAGTGAGATAAAGGGCGATCCAAGATGCGTCGATATCAATGGTGTCCTACTAGATGGCAGCACACGAGAGCCAAAGTAGTGGAAACCAAGAGGGGGGACTGCCTGGGGGAGCCCGAGTGGTCACAAAGTGTGACAATAGGCCTTCCAAGGAGGGGGTACCATGCAGGCCTAGGGAAGCTCACACACCCACCAAGGAACAAGTTGGAGACACCTCCTCTCTCTCCTGCAAGGAAGATTACCTCCCGAGAGAGGGGGCAACATTATACACACAATCATCCTGTGCTACTCACAATACTTAGTTGTTATGTGCCAGTATAATTCTCAATAATCAATCAATCAATCCAAATTTCTTCATGGTGATAAATTCAGGATTGCTTTCATTTCCTTTGGTATCTGGTAATCCTGATCCTTGTCATCAGAGTTTGCAGCACCACCAAAACCTAACCATGCTTCCTTGAACTCTGCCCCCATCCAGTATCTCTACACAGAAGCCCTACTCTTCCTCTTAATCAAGTTTACAGGAGAAGGGTAATCAAACTAAAAAGGAATAATGAAAATTGGGTACTGAGTGTCAAGATTCAACGATTCCAGCTCATGCTGAAGGATAATTCACATAAGAAAGGCAAATGGGTTTTACTCCCATAGGAAAAATTGTTTACCTTGATTTTTCAAATATTGGTCATCCACTGGCATTTCTGCAAAAAGTACCCAATATTATTATAAATCACAAATTTAGAAATGAATTGTGTTTCCTAACCATATAAACCTGAGGTCCTTTACGATATGAATTTCTTAAAGCGTGGCCTGGACACGGCCAATGAAATCTTTAAACAAGCTGGTTCGGTAGTCAACTACCGGTCCAATCGTTGATAGTACCTCTGACTGGACATAAAACCATTCCAATTTGCTTTTGGCCCAGGTAGCAGACTGAGGGATGGCATTAGGTGGGCAGTTAGTGTTAAGCAACTCAGGTTTGTATACTTGGTAAAAATACAATTTACTTTCAAAAAATGTGATTTGTTCATACACAATATACAAGCCCTCGTGGAATCAGAGTGATCTTCAGTGAACTGACCAGGGTCCAGCCTACCTGAGATTTCCCTCCTGGTCGAAAGAACAAGGAAGGAAATCCAGCCACTGACTTCTGATCAGAATTTAAGAACTGCAAGATCATAGTCAGTCTTCTGGGTTTACTCATAAGGGGGAGGTATGTGTCCTCCTTATGAGAAAGCGAAGAAGCATTATGTCGTAGACAATAAGGCAAATGCAAGTTATGGTTTATCTTATGTAAGGGTGGTCCCCGTCCTGCTTTGTATAGGGAAGGGGCAGATATTTGCTTCTATTAAGGAGATAAGTTACTTAAAGGAGTGTCTTACTTGCATCGACCGCCCGGTCCAGCATGTGACGGTCCACTTACTCTAGCCAAAGGGATAGGATTTGTTTGTTTGTATGGTGCTTGTACGTTACATGGAACCAGTGATTATTCAGCAACGGGACCAACGGCTTTACATGACTTCCAAACTACATCGAGAATGAACTTCTATCACCAGAAATACACATCTCTCACTCCTCAATGGAATGGCTAAGAATCGAACCCGCGACCACGGAAGTAGGACGCTAATACCATACCAACCACGCCGTTGAGGCGCTGGAAAGAGAAGGATGAAAGAGATGAAGGGAGAGCCAGTCACTCCACAGTCACACTCATTCATACCAATAAAATGAGGTGAGATGCGACTCTTATCCAGTTAGAGCTGGGTAAGCTACACAACTTTGTCCAAAGGACCTGTAGGCAATATCCCAAAGGTGAGAAGTGAAAGTGGTTTGGAGTGCCCAAACCCACCCCCTCAAAACTTAATGAAACAACAGGTTCTTACAGAATGCAAGGGAGGGGGCAGTGCCCCTGACCTCATGAGCTTTTGGATGAAGTTTACTGGTGTCTTCACCAGCAGCAGCGTACACCTTCCTGATGGTCTCACGAAGCCAGAAAGATCAAGTGTTCTTGGACACCTTTTTCTTGGAAACTCTGGTGCTAACAGATTCGTCGACACTCGGGTCAGAGACATCGAGTCCTCTCCAGGTAGTGCCGTAGTGCTCTAACGGGACAAAGCAGCATCTCGACTAGATCATCAACAACAGTCACTCAAGGAGGGGATGGTGAAGGCACTAATCTAGTGTCAGGGACTGATAGATTTTGAGTCTTTGCTACGAAATCCAGGGTGAAATCAAGCATAACTGATCCCCATCCCCTTGAGTGTTTTACATCAAAAGAAAGACCATGCAGTTTGTCAACTCTCCACCAATGCCAGGTTAGCAGAAAGATGGCCTGGAGGGTCAGATCCCAGTCTGACGTACGAAAGTCACATCCCACTCAGGAGGCCTGAGATCCTTGGGTGGGCCAGACCTCTCAAAGCTCCTCATGAGTGACAATATCTTAGAGGAGATATTGATACCCTTCAGTTTCAAGACTAGGGCCAGTGCGGTCCCATAGCCTTTTACAGCCGAGATGAAGAGGAGCTTCTCTCAGCAAGGGAAGACGAGGAGAACCGCGACCTACTGAATAGTGGCTCCAACTGGAGAGATACCTCACCTGTGAAACCAAACACAGAAGACAGCCCATTTTCCCTGGAAGTATACCACTGCAGAGGACTGTCTGAGTTATCCTGCCATCTGTTGCTGCTCAACAAGAAAAGCCTCTTGCTCGCCAGAAATGGCGGATAACCTCGAGCCGTGAAGACACAGCAGGTTTTGCCACGGGGAAATCTCTCTCGGTGCATTAGAGAGGAGAGCCAGAAAGTCAGGATACCAAACAGCCCGAGGCCATTTGGGTGTCACCAGAATCATCCGAAGATTCGGGGTGATCAGCACCCTGCTGATAATCACTCGAATCAGGCAAAACGGGGGAAAGGCATAAACCTCAAGATTGTCCTACAGGTGCTGGAATGTGTCCTCTGCAGCAGCCAATGGGTCCAGAACAGCAGAGCAGGTCTCTAGCTTCCAGCTGAACTGGGTGGTTGACAAGGCAATGACTGGATGCCCCCGTAGGCTGAACAGCCTTTCTGCCACATCTTGATGAAGGGACCACTCAGTTCCTATAGATTATTCACTTAAGGTAGATTCTCATGCCTACGAGACGTTTGTTTGACAGCCTCTGGCTGGTACCAGGAGGTAGGTCACTGGCTCAGTGTCTCATTATTTTTGTGTGGCTTAGAAAACTAGCAATATGTATATATTTCTTCAATCATCTCTCACTTTGCTCAATATAGGAAAGCTTTGGTCATACCATAGTATTCGGTATTTTGTACAACTGAGTCATCTTTTCCTGAAATCAATAAGAGGAAACACAAAGGAATTGCAAGTAAAAGTGAAGAGAGAAGCACTTAATTCTTTATACCTGTTTTTACTTATCGGTTTTTGCAACATTAATGCGATCAAGATAAAATAACACTTGTTTTTTCATACAACAAATTCACCCTGAATGCATTGGTGCTTTCAGATTTTAGATGCGTGTAATATGTGAAGAGAAAATGAAGAATGTCTTTTTATGTTGGATCCGTAAATTATTCAAGTCTGACGGTATTGCCAAGAGAATGTGATCTGCAAGACATCATTGCGTTTGTTGTCTCAGCAAGAGATTTTTGAGTTGCTAATTAGCGATATAAGAGGTTGCAGTTTTGACAATATTTACCATGTTATATCATTACATTTTCTGTAAATAGATACAAAGAATTCCCATTATGACTGTCAAAAATTTTCAATCCAAAATCATATAGTATGTCTGGACATATCTGATAAGGAAAAGAATAATAATCAGATGGATACGTCTGGTATCGTTCGCTCAGATCTAGGCAGGCCACAGGGAATTCAGTCCAGCAAAGAATTTGAACTCTGTGGACAGACTTCACACTCTTCAACTCAGCCTAAGCTTTAATCAGGTTGTTTCAGAATATTGTTTCTAATTTTATTATATGAATATATTTTCAAATGAAAGAGATCAGAGACTTACTTGAGTGATATATATCAGGGACTTACTTGAGTGATATGAAATAATAATCTCAGTGAAGTTATAAACAACAAAGAATTAAGAAAGATTGACTTCCTTTCAGGCTGAGTCAAGTACGGATGCAACATGATAAGACATATTCTTCATTTTCTATTTACATATTACATGCATCTAAAATCTGAAAGCACCAGCGTATTCAGGGTGATTTTATTGTATGAAAACACACGCTTTACTCTATCTTGATCACATGAATTATGCAAAATCCAATGATAAATAAAAACAGGTATAAAAAATGAAATGTTTCTCTCTTCACTTTTACTCATTGTAATTCCTTTGTTTTATCTTATTGATTTCATGAAAAGATTATTTAGTTGTACAATTAATACTGAATCCTTTGGCATGACCAAAACTTTCCTATCTTTTTCAAAACGTGAGATAAATGAAGAAATATAAACATATTGCTAGTTTTATAAGCTACAAACAAAAATATGACACTGAGCAAGAGCCTACCTCACGGGACCAGCCAATCAGAGGCTGCCAAACAAATGTCTCATAGGCACAAGAATCTACCTTAATTGAATCGACTATACCACCTGATCCTGGCAGCTGAACTTGTCTGCTACTACATTCCTCTTGCCTGGAATGTACTTGGCTGACGGCTCCACCGAGTGCACTTCTGCCCACTCGTGTACCTGCACTGTCAACTAATGAAGCTCGAGGAAGGCGAGTCCCCCTTGTTTGTTGATGTACTGTGGTATTGTCGCTCATCAATACCAGTGTCCCATCACCTGGTCCGAAATTCTTGGAGACACAGGAAGGCTACCTTGAGTTCCAAGACATTGATGTGAAGGTGCTCGTCACGATGGTTCCACACCCCTGCAGCCAGCAACTCCTCCAGGTGTGCACCCCATCCCTCGGTTGATGCATCCGAGAACAGAAGTACATCCAGAGGGGAAGTGAAAATATCCACTCCTATTATGAGGTTCCTATTGTTGAGCCACCAGTCCAAGTCTTCTCTCACCTCCTGCGAGAGAGGGCACAAGATATGACTAAGGGTCATAGGACTGTGATGAGTACACCCTCAGTCTCCACTAGCATCCATGAGGGACCAGCTTCACCAAGGACGACAAGGAGAACTATCATGACTTGCCAAAGTCAAGCAGGCTGCTCCTGTCGAGACTCAAACCACCGTGCTGCCTCCCTGAACCTGCTGATACGTGAGTTTGAGGGGAAGACTCTTGCTGCTACCGTGTCTATCAGCATGCCCAGGTACACAGTCCTCTGCTTAGGCTTGAGATCGGACCTCTCAAGATATATCAAGCTCCATAGATCCTGGCAAAACTTGTGGAGTCAATCTCTGTCCTCTAGCAACTGAAAGCAGGAGCTTGCCAGGACCAGCCAATCATCAAGTTACCTCAACAGACGTATCCCACACGAAAGTGCCCAAGCAAAGACCAGGTTGAACACTCTCGTGAACACCTGTAGAGTGGCCAAGAGCCTGAAACAGTGCCCTGAATTGGTAGACTGTCTCCCCGAGGATGAAGTGGAGGTACATGCGAGAGGACTTGTGGATGGATAACTGGAAATATGCATCCCTCAAGTTTACCATAAGCATGAAATCGTTCTCCCTGATAGAGGCAAGCACTGTTCATTTTGTCTCCATCTTAAACTGAGTCTGGCGAATGAATCGGTTCAGGGGAAAAAGGTCTATGACCAGTCTCCACCCCCTAAAGGTCTTCTCTACAAGATAGATCAGGCTGTAGAAACCTGGAGACCAGCCCGGCACGACTTCTACAGCATCCTTGCTCAGTATTTTTACTTCTTCCACTAGTGTCTGGTGCTTCACAGATCTTATTGTGTATGAAGGTAGATGGACAGGGTGGTTGGTGAGGGGTGGCAGAGACTCGAAGGGGAGTAGATATCCCTCCCGAAGAACATCTGCAACCCAGGTCTCTGCTCCATATCACTGCAATGTTACCCAATGGCTTGATAGGCAACCTCCTACCAATGGCAGCAGCTGGAAGAAGTTTGGGTTGTTCCTCGGGATCCCTGGAAAGAGGAGGATTCTTCAGGGCTAAGTAGGTGCTGGCTAGACTCAAGGGTATAGCCACAGTGAAGTGCAAAGGCACAGAGGTCTTTGCCACTGTCTGGTGAACAAGCCGGTCTTTGTCATCATCCCTGCGCTTGTCCACTGCAGCACACACCTGCTCTGTTGAAGAGAGAGGTAGAAACAGCAATGGTCCATTATGCAGTGCCAGTACCGACTCTGGGCCAAGGGACCTGGTCACTCAAGAGATGACAGCATTGCACCTCGAGTACCAGGTTTGCCCACAGGTTTGCAGTCTCCTGAAAGCCATGGGAGAAGCAGCAACCTCAGACACCATGAATGACCACAGGTCTAACCAGAAAACTGCCTGAAGAGCTGCCATGGAGGTAACTTCCAAGGTCGGTGCTTCCTGTTGAGAGAGATATATTCCTACTCGTCAGGTGCTGCAGCGACAGACAGGGACCCAGGCAGACCAGGTCTTGGTCTACCTGTTTGGTCGGTAGAAGCCTCTCCAAGGATATATCTCTCTCCTCAAAGCCGAGTCTTACCCCGGGACAATAGCTGCGGGAGAAGCAGCAACCTTAGACACCATGAATGACCACAGGTCTAACCACAATATTCCTAGTCGTCAGGTGCTGCAGCAACAGACCGGAACCCAGGCAAACCAGGTCCTGGTCCACCTGTTTGGTCAGTAGAAGCCTCTCTAAGGATATATAGAAGTGCTTCTGGCGAGGTAGAGCAGGGGAAGGCAGCTTGTCTGAATGATTGGACCCGAGTGAATTCTCTTGCCCATAGACAAGACTATATCCACTTGGTCCAACCCACCTTCAGCCAAGGATGACCATGGGGAACAGCGACATCGACCTTGGCACCTGACAAAGAACCAGCCTTGGTTTCACAGGTGGGTCTGAGCCACGGCTCGGTCCCTGCTTTTGCCCTGTGCCACTGTCACGGGGGGAAGACTTCCTGTCCTTGATTTTGGATGTATGCTCTCCCTTAGTAGGTTGTATACTCGGAAAACTTGCAAATGAGTCTCGAACATGGCCCCAGTTCCCCAGGCAGTGCCCTTGGAGAACTAGGGACTGGAGAACGAACCTCAGTTTGAGCTCCAGAGGCTCCCGAGACCTTGGTCCCTGGGGACAGCGTCTCGCTTCCTAATTTTGAAGTAGTAGGTGAGCAAGCGAGAGAGCCAACTGCTTCCTCCCCGGAGTAAGGATGCAAACCCTCAGAAATCTCAGGACAAAACTTCTCAGGGGGCAGAGAAGCTACCTTCCTCTTAGGAAGTGAAGCCTTCAAGGGGGAGGTGAGGAGGCAGCAGCCAACGACGAAGACAAAGATGAAGATGACGACACCTTCTTCAATCTCTTCTTCTTTGACAGCTTCCGCAGAAGAGTAGTCAGGGTCCCCCAAGTGGCAGATGACTCAACAGGTCCAGGAACTGGGGCAGGAGCAGGTACAGGAACAGAGGCAGGCATAACAGCGGGAACAGCCGGCGGGGTCACCAGTCACAACCAGAGGAGCACTCACCCTTAGGACAGGTAGTGGTGCCACCCCAGATCCAGGAGGAGGAGGCACTCCAGTCATAGATGGTGGGAAGACATATGAGGCTTAATCTGCATCACCACAGTTGGGGAGACATTTATAGGGAGTTGTATCCAGACTAAGTGGGGAGGTGCATAGTAGCAGGTTGCATCACTGTGGCAGCAGTGGTGGTGACGATGGCATTAGTCACAGTGCTGCTGGCACCCCTATTCGAGTGAGCCAACACTTGTACAGGGCCCCCATGTTACGGATCGAAGATCTGCTCAGGTTCTTTATTATAATAAACAAAAGGGATTAAACACCAGGTTCTTTATTATAATAAACAAAAAGGATTAAACACCAACAACTGAAACTCGGGGTAAGAATATAGAAAGAACTCAAACAAAACAAGTGAAGTATATTTACAAGCCTATTCACAAAGATAAATGCAGAATGGTTTCTCCTATTTACATAACAAAATTAAATCTGACAATATGTAAAAAGGGGGAAACAGTGTGGTAATGAAATACTTGCTGGCCAGTTTTGCAGAGGTCGAAATCAGTGCTTGAAATGAGGGCTTCACAAAAGGGGACAGTAGAAACTTCAGATGGCTTCTTAACTTTGTACTGCAGGAAGAAATGTCTTGGTCTTGAAACTTGAAGGGCGGGTTACTCCTCAGAACCACTTTTAGGACGTTTCTTCTCTGAAAGGGTTGCTCAACATCGGGATCTCTCTCTCTCTCTCTCTCCGACTACGGACGACTTTGTTTCCATTCCCACTCTCTCTCGTGCGTCCTCTTCCTCTTATCCTTTGTCTCTTCCTTCTCCTCTATCTCTGATGATCTTGCTGCACTTCTTCCCTTCTACCCCAGGCAGTGCAGCTGGGGGCAGAAGTCAACAGCAGTTGTAAATCATGGTTTTGCATGATCAAAATCACAAACACACACTATCACAACACTATGTCAAAAGAACAAGGAAAAATCCCCCCAGGATTGAAAAGAAATCAGCAACAACAGTCAGGTAGTGAGCGCTGTAGATCATGTCTGTCCACAACGACAGCCGAAAGCAAATTAGAATGTTTACGTTCAGTCAGAGGGACTACCAATGACCGGACCGGTAGTTAATTACCGAACCGCCTTGTTTAAAGAATTCAGCGGCAGTGTCCAGGCTATGCCTTAAGCAATTCCTATTGTAAAGAACCAAGGCTTTGTATGTCGTTTAGGAACAAACAATTTTTTACTTAATTAACCAATCATTTCCTCAACCAGAAGTGCAGAGGTCTTAAACTACTCCCTCACATTGATTGGCAAGGTACATTAATTGAACCAACAGGAATTTAGTGTCAAATGAAGATTATTACATCTTTAACATTACTAAATATTATGGTGTTAAACACATCTGCATCTACAACATATGTGGCATAATGTTTTAAAAGTAGACCTCCCCTTTACTCTCTCAAGCAATCAAATTAAGACTTTATTGAAATACCATCTATTATGGGGGCCACTCTGCACCTGTCCTATAACAGAGAACACACCTCCTTGGGCATTTAACATAGCAGTTAGGTCTTCACACTAGCATCTTGTTCTTATAAGGGCAACATTCCATCAACAAAGTATGCTTTCCACTGAGTATGTGCCAAACACACACCCAACACTGCACTGTAGGGCACTACTGAAGTCTTTACAGTGTTCCTTCAGCCCCTAGTTGCACCCATGATCTAGCTTTTAATACAGCCATTGGTGCCTTCTTTCTTTCTTCTATCTTGCTGTCCAAACATAATTACTACTCATTAGGACAACCATGGTGTTTCTCCAAGATCATTGTATTCCATCTGATTTTTTTTCTTTAGTCCAACCCATCAAACTCCCTATTATTACTGTGTAAAGCACTCTGTCCAAATGCTTGGCTTTATACCCTGAATTTCCTTTATTCATTCAACTAGGTGCACCAGGAAATTATTTTTTACATTTCCATACAATTCTTACATCCCATAATACCAAATTATGAAGCCTATATATTTTTTACATACATACCACCAAGGCCTTTAATTAAATAAATTGTAGGGGGCAGCAAAGATAGTTACTTTCTTAGTAATCTCACCATTTATATGTAATTTTACCTGAGCGATGCCCTTTATTTTTAGTTGGCTTTCTAGTGTTTCCCACTTTAACCTTTAATTTTGTAACCAAACCATTAAGGTCTGAACTCTTGATTAATTGTTCTTTACTACTTCTGTGATCATCTTCATGAATTTTTACCCCTTTCTTTGTTGAAGCAGTATTTTGCTCTGGTGAAGTGTTCCTACTGGATAATGGCACATCATCTGCAATGTCTGCTGAGGAAGCTCTCTCTGGTTCTGGGGAAAAGAAGTCTTTCCAGTCAATAGCAATGTTGCCAGCCTTCAGTGCCACAGGATGAGTATTACTGTTGCACAAACGAAGAATACCCCAAGGTTCATGCTTTGCTTGATCCTATAGAAAAAATATTTAAATTATTTTTTTAGATAATGGTAGGTTTACTTTTTAATCTTACAAGATTTGTATTGGAAAAAATGTCCATAGATAATACTTTATATTTCAGTTAAAATAATGCCATGTTACATGTTACAGAGGCAACATAAAATATTAAAAATCTTGTACAAAAAATTTTTTTTACCATGATACAAAATGACATTGCACTTAAAATTAATTATGAAATGGTGACCAATTATGGATTTACAGAGTAATTCCTTTATTAATACTGAAAATACCTACTAAACATATTTTTAGAGTAAAATTTTATTAATACAAACTCATTTCTTTTTCATAGCTTATTTATTTAAGCTTCACACCCAACATCTCGGAAGAATACAACTTAAGATGACCTGTTATTCTCAGTACATTTATTTGGGAATATATGGCTCCCAAGTGGCAAACTGTATCACTTCTTGAATTTGACAGGACAGAGAGATTTAAGGAGTACAATTGAAAAGTTTCTATGAGATTACATTTGAGGTTTAAAAGAGTGCAATTAAGATTTGAACTGAAAAGTTTCTGTGAAATTACATTTTTATCACCCATTATATTCTGACTTGCTTCGAAGTAAGTAGAGCATTTCAAATCACAAGGGATTCTATAGCCTAAAGTGAACTGAAACGTACTAACCTAATCATAGCCTAAGTTCTATACTACGACACCCAGGTTACTTAACTCTTTCTGAACATCATTTAGACATTGCATTGCTTTGTATATATAATAAATCTATAAATAATGTAGAGTTACTATCAATGCAAATGGCACAATCATTATTCTAACCTGAACTGTCTGAGATCGGCATTAGCACAACCTCCAGTATTTCATAACTATCTAAAGGACCCCAAAAGAAAATTCTCCTTATTCTTACATATGCATATCCCCTCAAGGAATTTTCCCAAATAAACCTTCAGATGTAAGGAATACTAAAGTGGTTTAGGCTTGGAGACCCCGACAACTCTCGGAGATCGCAGGAGAACTTCTTGTCTGGACTGTATCTAACTATGACTGCTCACTCGAGGCCGCCGCCGAATAACACCAAACAGTTTGACAAAATATCAAATTAACAAACAGCTGATGACTGCAACTTAAGCACTATTACACGTATATGTACAATCCAATACGTACATGAAATAACCAAACAGAACACTTTTCACATCAAGTACAAATACAACAATAATATCTTCTTTTCACACAATATGCATTTCCACTTTGCATAAATGAGAAAAATATACAAAACTATATTACAATTTGCAGCAAAGTACAATCTCTCTTGATGAAGTTTCGACATTACTTTTATATAACCTCAATAGCAGCAATTAATTTTTCTAGATATATTGTGTACAGACAAACAGGCTGATAACCAAATATATAAATAGACAAGGTTAAATTCAAGATATGAGTAAATTAAAGTAAAAGAAAAAAATAAAAACTCACTTTCAACAATTCCCTTTTCTCTGTCAACCTACAATAATTTAGTTCAATAACTTGTACAATCACAGAAAAGTGTCCATGGGTCAACTGTTAAGTCTTTTTTCATTAAAAAAAAAAAGACAGGGGTACTAAATATGTAGGTTGGCTCAGAGGTGGTAGTAGTAGTAGTAGTAGTAGTAGTAGTAGTAGTAGTAGTAGTAGTAGTAGTAGTAGTAGTAGTAGTAGTAGTAGTAGTAGTAGTAGTAGAGGCAAGGGTAGGATTGTCAAAGTATAGTTCATGAAATATATTACTTTTCTTTTGTGATGCTCAATTAGTATCATTTCTTTGTTGCAAATTTGAAGAGAGAGAAATACGACAAATTTTTCATTAATTTGTATTTTTCATCACTAACAAACCTGAGGTCTTAATATTAGGATAAATCTTTTGGCACAAGTTGGAAATGGTTTAAAAACCATAAAAAACTGTCTATGCAAGGAATCTGTGCATCTTGCATCCAATACGTAGGTGAGGTGCAAGCGAGTCACAGACTACACTTGAACCTCGTGATGTATTTAGTCTTTCTTTCAACCCAGGATAAGACATAAGAGGGGTGGCTAGAGGTGGGCAGTCAATGTTAAGACTTCAGGAATGTTAGCTAAGAAAAATGCAAATTAATTAAAAATTCACCATGTATTCATATGCAAAACAAACCTTACCTTTGGTCTTAGGATAAACTCACTCTTGGAGGGAGGTATGAGAATCATGAACCGACTAAAGGTTCGGCACACTTGATCATTTTTCTTAGAAATAAGGATTCTAAAAAAGAGGACCTACGCATTCGAGATGTTAGATATGTGGACATCTAACACCCAGTCCATTGGGTTTAAATACAATGTAACATGTCCAGATTCACAGCATACATGGAAGTGAAAGAGAACTACAGTGAACCCCCCGTATTCGCATACTCTGGATTAGTGGACTCACATATTTGTGGATTTCTCTCTGGAACTTAAACCCCCATTATTCACGGAAAATTTGCCTATATTAAAAAAACCAGGTATAAACATTTTTAGTGGGTTTTTCTTGAGTTTTAACTAACAAATTAGGCAGTTTCAAGCATTTTATAGGGGTTTTAACTATTTGTGGGTTCTAGCTATTCACGGGGGGTCTGGTACCCATCCCTCATGAATACGGGGTAATGGTGTACAGTGGAACCCTCGTATTTGTGGTTCTCTCTGGAACAAATACCCCCATTATTCGCAGAAAATTTGCATATTCATGGTATTTTTCTATGAGAAATATCCACAAATTCCTGGTTTTTTTTAATCATTCATCATAAAATGCACTTTTTGTGATAAAACTATTAAAAGAACCAGTATAACATTATTAGTAGTTTTTTCTCGAGTTTTATCTAACAAATTAAGCAGTATTAAGCAGTTTTATAGGTGTTTCAACTATCTGTGGGTTCTAGCTATTCACAGGGGGGGGGATGGGGGGGGGGGGGGGGGGTTCTGGTACCCATCCCCTGTGAATACGGGGGGAACACTGTACGTTTATCTGTTCAAGCAACAAACCATGTCAGCCACATGAAATGGGTTTGTCACCACTCCTCCTCCCCTTGCTGGAGAGAGGAGTAGAAGCTACTGAGAAGCATATTTGCATGTTGTATGGAACATAAACAGTGCTAACAGTATGACTGCAACACTCGACTGCATTAAGGCAGCTCCAGCATATGATGGATCTTTAAACTGCCTGTAGGTATGGAAGAAAGGAAAAACGGGAAATAAAAAAGACCAGCAATCTCACTCAATCTATCTGCCACACAATCATCTTAGACAAGATGTGAACTGTCCCGCCAGGGGCAGTGGATGAACTACGCAACTTGTTGAGTAACCACCACCAAACCCAAGGAAATTGTCCAAGGACCTGTGGACAACATCATTCAGGTGAAGGAAATGAAAGTGGTCTGACAAAGCCAGGAACCAGCATTCAAAATCCTATGAACAGACAAGTTCTTCTCAAGGGGGCCGGCCAGAACCCTTATATATGGGGGTATAGGGCAAAAAATGCAAAGTCATGAAAAAATTCATGGAGCTTCATATGGCAATTGAGAATACGTATACAAAATATTTCGTCAAAATTCCTCTTACTTTCGTAGTTACAGGGTAATTAGTAAACATAACTCAATAAGCCTAAAACATTCATCTGTACAAGAAAATGCAATATTTCTTCTGTTATCGTAAATTTTGATAATTATTGTCAAAGAAATTGTGAGAAATGGCATCTGTAGAGATTCCGTGAGTCGCAGAGGGGAGTATCAAGTTGAACCACGATTCAGCGCGAGCACAGATTTCAAGTAGTCTACACGTTCGAGTTTCTTCTCTGACATTCGCTTGCTTTTACATATGTTTATCTATGTTTCGGCAAGAATTTCATCATGCCAATGAGGAAAAGACAAGGAAAACATCTCGCTAACATAAAGACGAAGAAAATTCGCTCTAATATGATTACAGAATATCATAATATATGCGATATTAGCGTAGTTAGTGAAGAGAGATTGGTTTATTAATACCCAAAAAGGAATATGAAATTCATAATAATCATGATTTATTAACATTGTCTTTGTAAAAAGAGAGTACAACTTCAAATTTCACCTCTTGACATTCTCTTGCATTTACGTTTGTTTATCTTTGTTTCGGCAAGAATTTCATCATGCCAAAACGGAAAATACTAGGAAAACATCTAGCTAACATACAGAAGATGAAAATTCGCTGTAATAAGCCGAGTTAGTGAAGGAGAGAGAGAGAGAGAGAGTTGCATAGGAAGGAGTGCCCCGTCTTGGTTGACGCAGTGCCCCAAGCTACAATATATGAGCAAAGGGACCATATTTATGATTAAATTATGATAAATAAAATAATTTTGGTTTATTAATACACAAAAAAGAAATATACATTCATAATAATCATTATTTATTAACATTGTTGTTATAAAAATACGAAGAAAAACTTTGAACGCCCGTATCTCAAAACTATAGTTATTGACCTTCAAAATCTATCTTCTCACTTAGTTTTAAAGCTATAAAATTGGAATTTGGCATATAACTCAGAAAGACATTATAGAACAATCAAATGAAGCCCTTTTTTCCAATTTTTGTTTCGTCTTTTTTTTATAAATTTTGTTTTCCTAATTTATAGGGTTTATTTTTTTACCATAATGAAAAATTCATATCTAGCAAAAAAATTACTTTTAGAAAAAAAAACTCATTCGATTGGAGGTCTACATCAGGTCTATATATAGTAGTAATCCCAGGTCTTAATATTAAATATCAAGGGAGAAGATAAAATTTGAAAAATGGTTATTTTCGGGATAAATCGCCCTGGCGTCACAAAACCGAAGGTCAGAGGCGAAAATCATATGCGGTTTGGAGATGTCCCAAGTCACCTTATTAAATGGTATGAATATCAAAGTCCTGTCCTTAAGAATGGCATTAGCCGGCCTGCCCCCTTAAATGCCAGGGAGGAACGTACTCCTCTGATGTCATGTGCTTCTGCATGCACAGTATTGGTGACAAAACTTGACAATGAGTAGGCTTGCCTAATCACCTCACTTAGCCAAACGAGATGGTATTCTTGGACACCACTTTCTTGGCTTGGCTCCTACTAACAAAAAGTGACACCTAGGTCTTAGGTGACAAGTCCTTTTTATATACAATGCAGTGCTCTGATGGAGCAAAGCAGTAACTCTTAAGGGTTGCTGTTAACAAACTCCTTAAGGGAAGGAATGAAAAATGAGACAAATCTGTCATTGTGAACGGAGGGATTTTGGGTCTTAGCCATGAATTCCAGGACAAATTCGAAAGCTATTGACACCCATCCCATGGTGTGTTTACGTCATAATCTATACCATGGGGCCCTTCAAATCTTTTTGAGGAAGCCAAGCCCAGAGGGAAAACTGTTTACAGAGTCAGTTCCCTGTATGATGATTGATGCAGGGACTCGAATGGAGCATGAGTGAGACTACTCAGCACCACGTAGGAGGCTCGAGTTCCTTAGGTGAATTGAATTGAATTGAATATAGGATTTAGGCATTAAGCCAAGCACTGGGGCATCAAAGGCCATTCAGCGCTATATAACGAAATTCATTCAATCATAATATCTGTATACTCACACCATTTAGTACCATTTTAACCTTTAATATCAATCGCAACACTTTCATACAATAAAATCTAGATGTGAAATAAATAGGGATTAAAAGGGTAAAATAAATAAATTAATAAAATCAATTATAGCTCGTAATATAACCCAATACTTTGTATTACAGTTTTCCCCCAGTATATCTCTCAAAGGTTTGTCCTGGAGTAAATGTGTCCTCCTCTGAAGATTAAAAACAGGACAATCAACTAAAATATGTTTAACATCCATTGTCACTTGACAGGTATTACAGTGAGGGGCCTGTCTCCCTTCCCCACTCTTCATTAAATAATTGTGCGTTGCATGTGTATGGCCAATACGCAGCCTAGTTAAAATAATGGTATCCCTCCTACTTGTAGAATTACAAGATGACCATTTATCCACCAATGGGTGGATTTGTTTCAATTTTGTATTGGTGGTCAGTTCAGACCATCGAGCCTGCCACTTATTTTTACAGTAAAGATGAATCTCACTTAAGATCTTTGAAAGGAATACTCAAGGGGGATGGATTACTTAGCCCTGAAGCTTCCTTTGCTGCCTTATCTACTTGTTCATTTCCATCCACCCCAACATGGGCAGGGACCCAACAGAAGTGAACACTGATACTCTTCCTAGACTGCAGAAGTACTAACCAGTCCTGCACCTCTTGTACTAGATGATGGCCTGGCATAATTTGTTTTAATGAGAGTAAAACACTATTGGAATCCGTAAAAATTGTATAAAAAACTATTTGGTTGCCATTTTTAAAAATATGTTGGACTGCGAGAATTATTGCGTACAGCTCAGCAGTAAATATTGAACAAGAGGATGGGAGTTTCCTTCTAATAACAATATCCCTCACCACAGCTGCACTTCCAACTCCTGCAGCCGATTTGGAGCCATCTGTAAAAACATGTTTCCCATGATGTTGAGCAGCATGATTTAAAAACTCACTTTTCATTACCCTACTAGGTAAGGTATTTTTCCCTCCTGCCGTAAAACATACTTTAACGGGTGGATTACACCAAGGGGGAGACTTGGGATATCCTACCTCTGCTATCTGTGCTGTTAACAAGCCTACTTCTCTAGCATCATTTTTCAGCTGTACTTCCAAAGGCTTGGGCACTCTAGATCTGTTAGGAGCCCGATCTAAAGGCGCCCTAACATATTTATAGTTAGGATTGTTTCTCATAGCAAGGACCTAGCTAAAAACCTCAAACTCAACTCCTCTCTGCGAATGGAAAGGGGAGGTATGCCAGAATCCACATAGAGACTGTCAATGGGAGATGTTCTGTAAGCACCTGTGCAGATGCGAAGCCCAGCATTGTGAACAATATCAAGTTTTCCAAGTAAAGTCTTTGTAGCTGACCCATATATTTGGCATGTATAGCCTAACTTGCTCAGACACAAAGATGTATAAATTCTAAGCAAAGTTGTTCTATCAGCACCCCAATCAAAATGCGATACAACTTTCAGAATGTTCAGTGACTTCTTACCTGATAGATAGGTCATTTATATGGGGACCAAATGTCATTTTCTTGTCGAAAATGACTCCAAGAAAACTTTATATTATCCTCATATGGCAAAATACAATCATTTAAGAAAAGGGTGGGGATCTCTTTTACGAGTAAGAGTAAAGCGAATGGCTTTGGTCTTCTGAGGTGAAAACATGAATCCACTAGAATTTGCCCATGCGGATGCAGCATTTATTGCAATTTGAAGATTTTGGCATGCTTGTAGTGCAGATGATCCACTACAATAAATTGCAAAGTCATCGACAAATAGTGATCCTTGTATGCCAGGAGGTATGTGACTCATGACACTATTAATAACAACAGCAAATAAGGTCACACTCAATACGCTGCCTTGGGGGACACCTTCTTGCATGTAGGATGAAGATAGTTCTGACCCTACTCTCACTTTAATTGAGCGGTTTGATAAAAATTCTTCAATAAAAGAGAACATATGTCCTCCTATACCCCACGAGGCCAATTGCTTTAAAATACCACCCCTCCAGGTCGTGTCATATGCTTTTTTGAGGTCAAAAAAGACACCCACCACCTGGTTTTGGTTAGAAAAGGCATTTGAAATTTCCCTTGATAACATCAGCAAAGGGTATAGAGTACTTCGGTTCTTCCTAAAACCAAACTGCCTGTTTAGATAAAAGATTTTTTGATTCTAGATACCACACAAGTCTGTTGTTGATCATTCTCTCAAATAGTTTGCATATGCAACTGGTCAAGGATATGGGCCTATAACTAGATGGCAGTTCTGGGTCTTTACCAGACTTGTGGCCTGGAATTACAATTGATGTATGCCAGGAATCAGGAGATGTATGGGAAGCCCATAGACCATTAAAGGTTTCTAATAAAAATTCCTTGGTATCCACTGGAAGATGTGATATCATTTCATACCGGATGCCATCCTCACCTGGGGCAGTTAAAGAAGAGCTAGAGATAGCATTTTGCATCTCCTCCATACTAAAAGGCAGGTTAAAAGCTTCAGTATTTGAAGAAGCAGGAGGAACAACGATGTTGATGCTCTAATTTGTTGAAATGCTGGGGAATAGTTGTCAGCACTTGATACATGGGCAAAGTGCTTAGCAAGAACCTCTGCTACATCTTTGGGGTCGATATATATCTATTATTTTCCCTAATATTGGTAGAGGCTTAGGGACGAATTTGCCTTGAAGTTTTCTAATCTTGTCCATATTTCCTTTGAAGGAGTTTGGTATTAATATTAGATATATATTTCTTCCAAGATGCTCTCTTTGCTTTTTTAAAAGTTCTTTTTTGTTTGGCACAGGCTCTGAGGTACGCTATTCTATCTGCTACATAGTTTGTTCTCAAGTATCTTCTGAAGCAAGTTCGGGTCACTTTTCTTGCGTTGGCACATTCTTTACTCTACCAAGGAACTACAGAGCGATGAGGTAAACCGCATGTTTTAGGTATAAACTTGGCTAGCATTATCATCAATAATTTTTATTTTCAAGATGTTGATAGGGCATGCCCATGGAGATGTAAATTCATCATACTCTTTATCTGTGTGTGAACACTTTTCATAAGCTGCCCAGTCTGCCTCGTCTATCTTCCATTTTGGTGGACACTGAGAAGGAAGATTATGGACATAATTTAACATTATTGGCCAATGGTCACTGCCATGTAGGTGTTCATTTACTGACCAAAGGTAGTCCAATCAATGGATGAGGAACAGATTGACAAATCAATGGCTGATGTAGAGTTGTGGAATACATCATACCTAGTTGGAGAACCATCATTCATTAGTATTACATCATTGTTGTCGATTAATTCTTCAACAAGATTACCCCATCTATCGCATACATTTCCACCCATAAAAGTATGCTTTGCATTAAAATCACCCATTAAAATAAAAAGGGCAACAAGCTGATTGATCAGGTCTTGGAGGTCAGAAAGGCTAAGCCTTCTTGGATTCCCAGCATGATCTAAGAGGAAAAGTTCTAAAGATGGTTCAATATATAGCGAGCATAAAGTAATTTTTTTTCCGATATGAGTTCTAACTGCACATGCCTGTAGTGGTGTATTGAGTGGGATTGTTTAAAATTTTACAGATTTGTGAATAATAAACCTGTACCACCTTGAGCTCTTGCAGCTTGCAAAGGAGGGGATCTACAAAAATGATAATTGAGTCCAGGATTAAATGGTTTGTCACTGATCTTGGTTTCCTGTAGACAAATTACCTTCGTGTCCGAGTCCCTGGTTAAAGTTTTATTTGCTCAATGCTAGTACTTAGACCTCTGCAATTCCACTGGATAATAGACATTATCTTTGTTATTATTTTTCTTTGTCTCATTTGTCTTTTGGGACTTTTCAGATGAAGCCATGTAAGGCCTGGAGATGGAAGGCTTTACTAGGCCACCGCTCTTCTTTTCTTTCTTTCTGTGATCTTTATACAAGTCAACCTTGGGATCATGAGCAGTAGGGCACTTACCTGATTTGGATGAAGGTGAGGAGGAAGGGGACCTTTTCCTCTTTGGAAGATCTTGTTTTCCAATCTCCATCAAATCAGGTAGAGATTCTGCCTGAGACAATACATTTGAGGTGGTGGAAGCCACATTGGCTTCCTTGGAGGATTGTGCTAGAACTTCAACAGTTCGAGCACTTGGCCCAGAAGCTGGGCTACTACCTCTAGGAGAGATGCTCCTATCGGTGACACTACTTTTGGTGTGGTGGAAACCATCTTGACCTCTCTGGAGGTTTGTGCTCTGGCTTTTATAAGCTGAGCACTTGACCCAGATGGCTGGGCTACTACCACTAAGGGAGATGCACCTGACGGGCCAGGTGCTACCACTGGTCCCCCTGTGGTAGTAAGGGGTAGTGGATTATAATCTTTTGGTGGCATCTTAACCGCGTGAGCAAAATTAAGTTGTCGATTGAGTAAATGCTTTGCATAACCTACACTAATATGTTCAACATTTGCTTTCAAGATGGCAGCTTCTTCTTTCTTGTATTCTCTACAAATTTTATCATTTGATTTATGATGATCTTTACAGTTTGCACAGGTTGTATCTCTGTTGCATTGGCCATGTTCTAACGAAGAACAGTTGATACAGATCTTCGTATTATTGCAGTACCGGGAAGGGTGACCGTACTTGAAACAATTAAAGCATTGTAAAGGCCTAGTTTTATATTCTCGAACACATACTTTTTCATTCTCATAATTATATGATCTGGTATGACAGGGGTTTTCAAATGTTAAACTACCAGCTTGTTTGAGGGTCTTACTTACTTTCCAAACATTAGCCAGGGCACATGTCCCAGAATTTCTGGTTCTGCAAATTCATATAGATCTTTATCAAAAACTACTCCCTTACCATAGCTGAAGCTCATATGTGGTTTAATATCCTTAATAGTATCAATTTCTGCAATCTTCATGCCACAAAGCATGTGAGCTTGAGTATCTGATTTTGCATTAATCAAAACAGATTGCTTACCGTATCTGCTAATATCCTTACTTTTAATTAAACCAACTTTTTTTTTGTATAAATTTACTCATCTTATAATAGTTATAATTTTCTATCTTCCCAGATGCAATTATCCATGTTGGGGGGCTTGGGGGTTCTTACTTCTGGAAGTCCATGCTCTATTTCTTTTTCCAACCATTCTTCTGGTTTATATACCTCTAGGTGTCTTGGTGCTTTATCACATAGAGCCCCAGAAATCAAACAATTGTCAATTCTTATGCTCTCTAAATTTTTATTTGCTTCTAAAGCAATCTCAAAACTTGAAAATGATACCAAAGCTTCCCAAAAGCCTTTACTACCATTAAGCTCTATTAAAATTTCTTTGATTGCCCCAAATCTACAGAAGGCTTCATGAATTATGTCATAGCTACAACCAATTGGTATGTTTTTTAAGTGGAGAATTTTCAGATTTTTGTTGTATCTGGTAATGAGCCAGAACCAGAGAGTAAAGTATTACTGTAACTACAAGAATTATTTTCCACCAGTGCCGATAAATTGTCTTTAACAACACTGGTCAGAGAAGTATTGTTGGAGGAATCCTTTTTATTGCCGAGGTTGTCAACAGAGCTTTCCTTATTTAAACAAGCCGAAGTCATCAACAGTGTCTGGGGTTCGCCATTTGATCCAGGGGTACAGGGAACATTAGGTTTACTCAATAATTATTTTTGGTTTTCGGGGGGAGGGAAGGGGTCATAATAACAATGAAAAAAAAAAAAAAAATGGAAAAACAATAAAGTTTAAGGGAAAGAAAATATTTAGACTGTCTGAAATTCCAAAGAAGACACCGTTAGCCTTTCCTGGAATTAATTTCTCCACCAATGACACCTGCGAAAGCTGCTTACCAAATGTCCACTCCCTACCCTACCACAAGGGATGGTGACCACTATGATTAGAGTGGCTCAAGTGTATGCCAAACCCGCTTGATGGGACTGAGAGCATTTCAAGATTACAATCATCCCCACTCTAATCATAGTGGCAGGCAAACCGGACAGAATGCCGAGAGTCCTATCTCTATGAAACCGGCCAACCCCTGGAATCCGAAGGCCAAATTTTCCTACGAGATAGTTCCGCGTGCCAGTATTGGAATACTGACACTCCTAGGTGTCCAAACATTTTCGGGCAGTTGGCAAGACCACCACAGCTCCCACAATTGATTTTGAAATAAAAACCGATCCTGGATACAATGTCTCCTCTAAAAAACCTGGACAGTGAAATGGGTAAGAGAGTTTTGACAGCAAGGTTGGAGACAGCTGATAATTATGGAGGAGGAATAAGCAATAAGAAGTAATAGAAAAAGAATGAGAGAAATTTAGAGTCAAACTGAGGAAAAGGAATTCCCCAGTTCGAGAGCCCTCTTGCCCGTCACAAGCCTTCAGCACGGGAATGATATGCCGTGCTGAAGCCCGATGACTTCATCAGGGCATTCTCATTCCTTAGGTGAACAAGGGTGTTCAAAGCTCTTGAATAACATAGAGAATTCCCAGGATGAAGTGATGTCCACATCTTTCAGGTGAAAACCTAATCCTAAGGCATCCCTGTAGCCCTTCACTGCAGAAAGAAGTTTCTCTGTTCTGAAAAAGACCAGGAAGTTCCAAGTGGTAAGAATCCCTGTCGACAACACCAATCAAAGCAGACGGCCCATTTGCCCTTGTAAATGACTGACAAAGATCTCCCCAGGAAGCCGAACATCTTAGTCACTGCTCTGTAAGAAAGACATCTCGCTCGTAAGAGATACTGGACAGTCTTCAGCCATGAAGAGATAAGGTCACTACTGATTGGTGGTACTTCATCACAAGAGGTTAGTGAAAAAGTTGTGCCAAGAGAGGTATCTTGTTGAAAGAAGAGACAGAAGATCCAGGAACCACTCTACTTAGGGCCTCAAAGGAGCTACTAGGGTCATCCTGAGATTCTTGGAATCCATCACTCTGTTCAGGACATGATGGATCAGGCAGAACGGAGAGATGGGGTAAACTTCAAGGTTGTCCAAAGTATGTTGAAGGACGTTCTCTGCCCTAGCGAACGGACTGGGACCACTGAACAGCAGACCTCTAGCTTTCTGTTGAACCAAGTAGCAAAGAGGACTAACATGGGTCTTCCCCAAGTAGATAGAGGAGATGATAAGATAACCCCAAGGGATGTCCCATGATAAGATGCCCTATGCAGATACATGCTAAATACCTTACTGTCAACTTGTGCACTGTCAAAGGAATTTGCACCCTAGACAGAGGAGATGTCCTTGCACTGCCAAGGAATGCACATCACCAACAGAGCAGATGTCCTATGAGGAAATCCCCTATGATGACAAAAGTTCAGTATGCTACTCAACAGAGATCTCCTATGATGATAGGACACCCACCCCTCCCTTTTTAATGACTCAAGGAACTACCATGGTGCCAATCCTGAGTAACATAATGTAAAGCTCTAAGACAGATCTTAATTCCTGCAGAGACAAGAAGAGCTAGGATACTGAGGCACAGAATCGATCTGGTTATAACTGGGTACATAAGGCTACAGCCCGAAGAACATGCTCTGGGATAATGAAGATCAGGTTTGATAAAGATAGGTTCAAACTAGCTAGGTTAAGGTAAGAACTCAACTATGTACTACTTAGGGTAGGCTAAGTAAGTCACCAAACCTAATCCCACTAAGTTCCTGAAAAACAGGAGATACCTCCTCATCTGTCTTTAGCCAAGAAAATCTAGAGGTGTTCTCAAAGACTTTCTTGGTAGTACTTAACCTGGTGAGGAGTAGGTCTGATCCATAGACCTATGGAGTTAAAAAATAATTCCAATCACACCAGGAAAACACCTTGTACAATCAGAATTAACCCTCTTACGCCGGAGCGGTGAATAAAAAATTGTCTCCCGTATGCCGGAGGGGTTTCGGAGTGAGCGCGGAAGCGAAAAACATATTTTTTTTCAAAAAATCCACAGGCTGCGCTTAGTTTTTCAAGATTAACGAGTCATTTTTGGCTCCTTTTTTTGTCATTGCCTGAAGTTTAGTATGCAACCATCAGAAATGAAAAAAATTATCATTATCATATATAAATAATGCGATATATGATAGCGCAAAGACGAAATTTCATATATAATTGTATTCAAATCGCGCTGTGCGCAAAAACGGTTAAAGGTAACAAGTTACTTTTTTTTTCGTTGTAATGTACACTAAATTGCGATCATTTTGGTATATAACACATTGTAAAAACAATAAAAGCAACACAGAGAAAATATTATCACAAAATAATGCATGAATTCGTAACGCTCGTACATAAACAAATATTTTTTTTAAAAATTCACCATAAATCTAAATATTGTCCTACTATACTGTAAGAGTATTAGCTTACAAATACAGTTTTCGACCATATCTGACGAGTTAAAGTTGACCGAATGTCGAATTTTTATATATATATATATTTTTTATATGCAATTATTTCGGAAATAAGAAAAGCTACAACCTTTAAATATTTTTAGTTTTAATCTACATGAAATTGCACACATTTTCATATATAAAACTCTATGAAATGCCTAATATGAAATGGAGCAAATATTCCGAGAATGGGACGTACGTATTTCGGAGATTTGTGGCGGAGAATCCGCAAGCGGAGGGAAGGAAAGATTTTTTTTAAATTCACCATAAATCTAAATTATTTTGCTAGAGACTTTCGAATTTGCTTAAAGATGAAGAAATAAATGACTGAATATTACTAGACTGTAAGAGTTTTAGCGTACAATTGCGTTTTTTCGACCATTTCGGTAGGGTCAAAGTTGACCGAATCGTGTTTTTTTGTTTTTTTTTTCTATTTATCGTGATTTATATGCAAATATTTCAAAAATGAGAAAAGCTACAACCTTCAATTATTTTTTGTTGTATTCTACATGAAATTGCACACATTTTCATATATAAAACTTTATGTAACAGCTAATTTTAAATGGTGCAAACATTACCACAATCGCACGTATGATTTTTTCGGAAGAGTTACCGCGCGGACGTAAAGAAAATGTTATTTTTTTCATAAATTCACCATAAATCGAAATATTGTGCTAGAGACTTCCAATTTGTTGCAAAATGAAGGTAAATACTTGAATATTACTAGAATATAAGCGTTTTAGCTTACAATTGCGTTTTTCTACCATTTCGGTTGAGTCAAAGTTGACCGAAGGTTGAAATTTTGGCAATTATCGTTATTTATATGATAATATCTCAAAACTGATAAAAGCTACAATCATGAGTATTTTATTGTTGTATTCTACATAAAAATGCACACATTTTCATATATAATACTTCATGTAACGGCTAATTTACAATGGTACAAAAATTATGGTCCCAAAGTGACGAAATAATTTCCGAGATGTGTCACAGATACTTTTTAGTGCGGCAAGAAAGAAATTCGCGCTTGCGTGCCTGCGTAACGATTGTAAACAAAACAACACCTTGATCCGTGAACTCCCAGCATCCCCCAAGGCGCGTGATTCAAAAGTTTTAGGCTGGTAGGCCTATAAGTATTTTTCCGCGAATTTTAAAAAAACTTTTGTAAGTCGACGTAAAATACGTCCAGTCGGCACACGGGAGACAAAAAATGTCGACGTAAAATACGTCCAGTCGGCGTAAGAGGGTTAATTGATTCCTGCTAAGTAAGCATAGGCCGGAATGGTTCTACAGAACTTAACTGCAAATGAACCAACCTACTGACAAACTGTAACTACTTTGGTATAGGAAGTCGAAGATTAATATTCATGTAGGAATAATCCAAATTTGAATATAAACAATGGAACAAGAATATTCTTCCTACCTGAGAAGAATTGAAGTCTTTGAGTAAACAAAAAGACTATCATGTATGGGTGTGGGCAAGGTCAATGATCCGTTCCAGGACACTCCATTTTAGAAAATGCCCTCTGCTCCCCCCACACACAAACGACAGCTGTGTCGACATGTCCATGTGTTGATCTATGGTTGTAGGTAATTACAGCAGAACCCCCATATTCGCGTTAACCAGATTCTCGGACTCACGCATTCGTGGATTTCTCTCTGGAACATTTCCCTGCATTATTCGCAAAAAATTTGCCTGTTCTCAGTATTTTTCTGAGAAATATCCACATATTCCCTTTTTTTTTTAAGGCACTTTTTGTGATAAAACTTAAAAAAACCAGGTATAAACAATTTTAGTGTTTTTTTTCTCAAGTTTTAACTAACAAAATAAGTTTAAAGTATTTTTATAGGGGTTCTAACTACTTGCAGGGGAGCAGGTATGCATCCCCCGTGAATACGGGGAGACCACAGTACACCTAAGCAAGTGTGAACTCGAATGTCGAGCACCATCTCTCCAAAGAGACAAGAGGTGCTGAAAAGTGAGAACTAAAGGCTGACGGGAAGAATAACTGCACTCAACTGATGCACATATGTGTGTCTCCACAGATGAGAGAGCTGGAACAACAAGCAGAGGATATTTCTCAGGTAGGAGTTCTGGAAACACTGTGACTTAAGTCACAGAAGTTCAATCAACAAGGAGACAACAGCCTACGCTGAAAACATGTCCATAGCTGTGCAGAAACTCTCACATCCATGTCATCAGGAATCTTGTATGCAATCAAAGGAAAGAGCATCATTCCTTGGCTGGATGTCCTAGAATCACGGAAAGACGATATCAAACCTGGTCATGTCAAAGTACATCTGGAACTAAGGTGACAAAGTCACGAACATGCAAGCATTAAGGCTACAAAGCCTATGCTGGAAAAACGTCCCCAAATGTCCAGAATCTCTCACGTCCAACGAACAAAAACTGAATCAAGTTCTCTGGCTGGAACATGGCTAGAATCTCTACAGCTGCTTTTATTTTGAGCCATCTGGTGAGAATCATCAGCTCAGAGTTCCGAAAAACAGTGCGTTGCTCGAGCTGAACCCCTGGCCAAAACCAAACGCTGGAGACATGCATCCTCAGAATCTCGGAATTCCAAAAAAACCAAAGAACGACAAGCTACTTATTCACATATAGGACGAGTGTAAGTTGCTCCCTCTACCTGAGTATCTGAAGGAACAAGGGCGGAGAAGATACTAGTTTGGGGAATATTCCCGGAAATAGGAGTATTGGTGACACAGGTTACCTCTACAATTTGCCGTATCTGTCGAAGAGGGAGAGCACAGATAGAAGGTGAAGATGATGATGGTGAAAGGATTCTCTTCTTTGACTTAAGGGGGGGGGGGGGGGGGCGGGGGGGGGGGGGGGGGGCCTATGCCATGAGGTCCCATTATAAAGTAAGTCCTTATAACTTACTTATGACTAAAGGGATTTGTTTAAAATTTTTACCGCTTATTCTTCAACTCAAAAGAAAAATTTGCAAGGAGAATATTTTAGAAATTTGAGTTCTAAGTTAATTTTTTTTTTTTGCATTTGAAAAAAACAATGGTGTCACCTTTAGAAAATAATATGCCAAAAAAAAACCTTCACTCAAAAATCAATTTAGCTCTTTGAAAATCAAGATATATAATTATACTACACTGTGTGAAAGTTTAATCAAATTTGGTTCAGTCTTCTTGGAGTAAGAACTTCTTTTTGAAAAAACTAAGTTTTAAGAAAACAGCAAAAGAAAACCAGTTGTGATTCTTTTGTAATAACTACAAATCTATACCAGCTAAAAGGCTGATTTTTGCACTAAACCTATTTTGACATATCAGAAATAAACCCCGAAATTTACAATGTAATCCAGTGAATACAAATGTGAATTCTTGTTTACTAAATTTTACCTAAAATTCACATTTATATTTTTATGTAACGTTGCAATAAATTTAAAACTTTGACAGTTAGAAGGCTGAATTTTGCATTGAAACCATTTTGTCATATAAGGTGTAAGTCCTGAAATTTACATTGTAATCAAGTGACTAGAAATGTGATTTCTTGGTTAATATATTTTACCTTAAATTCGCATATATATTTTATGTAACATTTGTAAATGAATGAGAAACTTTGATAGTTACTAGGATGATTTTTGTATGAAAACATTTTGTCATATGATAAATATGCCCTGAAATTTATAATATAATCAAGAGAATAAGAAGTTGATTCTATATTTCTATATTTTACTCAAAATTACATATATTTTCATGCAAATTTTGCAAGTTAATGTTATTAATGATAAAGGTTATAGTAAATGGCTCGATGATGATGAAATATCATCTATAATAGAATAAATTCTAGAATTTGAAATAAGCTCACAAGATAGATGGAGAAGGCTTACACAGATCAGTACCCCAAAAGAGATGGGTAAGAGCAGAAGCAGAAGACAAAAGAAAAAGAAAATGAGCTCACAATTATAAATGTTATATAAAAATCTTATATATATGCACATATACATATATAGGTATATATATATATATATATATATATGATATATATATATATATCTCTATATATATATATATATATATATATATATATATATATATATATATATATCTAGATATATATATATAAGTCATATCACATTACCGTGATTCATATACATATATCGAGCTACAATGTCCTTTAATATCTAATTCGCTCTACCTCGGAATTAATATATTTTCATATATGCTTAACCGAAGGGGAATTTTTCTCGATGATAGATTTACCTGTACTTGGGCGCGCGCAGGTACATTAAAATCCAGGGAACGTCAGTGGAAGCTATACCACTCAACCACGCGAGAGGCTTAAAGGTTAATGCGTCTCTCACCTCAAATACTTTCTCGCGCTGAAGTATTGTTGGTTTGGAGACAACACAACCCGCCTCGACTCCGGTAGTTAAGTACGCTTTTGACAAACACGTAGCATTTACATAAGTCATATCACATTACCGTGATTCATATACATATATCGAGCTACAATGTCCGTTTAATATCTAAATTCGCTTCTACATTGGAATTAACTATTTCTTTTCATATTTTAAATGTTTTGGCTTAACCGAAGGGGAATTTTTTCCTCGATAATAAGATTTACCTGTGAACTTGGGCGGCGAACTGCAGGTACATTTAAATAAATCCAGGAAACGTCAGTGGAAGCTATACCAACACTCAACCACCGCGAGAGGCTTAAAGGTTAATGCCTGTCTCTCACCTTCAAAAATACTTTCTCGCCAAGCTGAAAGTATTTTGTTGGTTTGGAGACAACACTTAACCAAGCCCCCTCGACTCCGGTTAGGTTTAAGTAAGCGCTTTTTGACCAACAACGTAGCATTTACATAAGTTCATTATCACATTACATGATTCTATATAATTATATCGAGCGACCAATGTCCGTTTAATATCTAATTCGCTCTACCTCGGAACTTAAATATATTTTTCATCTATGCTTAACCGAAGGTAGAATTTTTTCTTCGATTAATCGATTTACCTGTAACTTTGGGCGGCGAACTAAGCAGGTTACATTAAAATAATCCCAGGAACGTAAGGGTGGAAGCTATACCGCTCAACCAACCCGCGAGAGGCTTAAAGGTTCAATGCCGTCTCTCACCTCAAATACTTTCTTCGACCGCTGAAGTATTTGTTGGTTTGGAGGGGACAACATCGAAACCCGCCTCAACTTACCGGTGTTAAGTAAGGCGCTTTTGACACCAATATACGTACATTTTTAATAAGTCATTGTCACATTGCCAGTGAATTAACCGGTAATTATATATCGGCTAACAATGTCCTTTAATATCTAATTCGCTCTAAACCTCCGGAATTAAATATATTTTCATATATGCCTTAACCGAAGGGGAAATTTTTTCTCGATTAATAGATTTACCTGTAAAACTTGGGCCGAAACCTGGACATTAATAAATCCAGGAACCGGTCAGTTGGAAGGCTGGGATACCACTCACCACCGCGAGAGGCTTTAAGGTAATGCCGTCCTCCTCAAACCTCAAAAAATGACTTTCTCCGCGCTGAAGTAAATTTGTTGGTTTGGAGACAACATCAAGATTGTAGGCTCGATATATGTATATGGATCGGCGGTAATTTGTGATTGAAACCTTAATGTAAATGCCCTACGTGTTGTCCAAAAGGGGCGCTTACTTACTACCGGAGTTGGAGGCGGGTTGTGTTGTCTCCAAACCAACAAGATACTTCCGCACGAGAAAGTATTTGGAGGTGAGAGGACGGCATTAACCTTTAGGCCTCTCGCGGTGTTTGATGGTAATAGCTTCCACCTGACGTTCCTGATTTATAATGTACCTGCGTTCCCCGCGCCCAAGTACAGGTTAAATAATCTGATTATCGAGAAAAAAGTTCCGCTTTCGGTTAAGCATATATGAAAAGATATATTAATTCCGAGGTCGAGCGAATTTGGATAATTAAAGGACCATTGTAGCTTGATATCATGTAATATGAATCACGGTAATTTGTGATATGACTTATGGTAAATGCTACGTGTTGTCAAAACAAGCGCTACTTAACTAAACGGAGTCGAGGCGGGCTTGATGTTTTGTCTCCGAAACCAACAAATATACTTCAGCGTCAAGAAAGTATTGAGGTGAGAGACGGCATGTTAACCTTTAAGCCTCCTCGCGGTGGTTTGAGGGTGGTAATAGCTTACCACTGACGTTTACCTGGATTTATAATGTAAACCTGCGTTCCGCGCCCAAGTACAAGGTAAAATCTATTATCGAGAAAAAATTCCCCTTCGGTTAAGCATATTATTGAAAATATATTAATTCCGAAGTAGTAGGCGGAATTAGAGTTTTAAAGGACATTGTAGCTCAGAAATTCTAATTTATATATAATTATATATAATAGTATAATATATTAGTATTGTATATATATATATTATATATATAAGTGATAGTATATATATAATAATCCTAATTTCTATATATATATATAATATATATATATAATCTTATATAATATAATATATATAATATATATATAGATATATAGATATTAGATTATAAATAAGTATATATATATATTATATATAATATATATATATATATATATATATATATATTATATATATAATTATAATATATAGATATATCCCCACTATATAATATAGTAATAATATATATAATATATATATATATATAAGAAAGGATTTTTTCTATAACGTTTATAATTGGTGAGACTCATTTTCTTTTTTTCTTTTTGTCTTCTCGCTTCTGCGTCTTACCCATTCCTTTTTGGGGATACTGATTGTTGTTAAGCCTTCTCCATCTATCTTGTGAAGCTTATTTCAAAATTCTATAATAATATATAATATAATATATATTATAATATAATCTATATATATTATTATGATAAATATTAATATAAACTAATAATAATATATAATATATATTAATATATATATATATATACATATACCTAAATTAAATTATATATAATATATATAATATAATATATTATATATAATACACATTAATAATATATATATATCTATCATATTATATATCTATATATAATACCATATAGATATATATATATATATATAATAATATAGATATACATATATATACAATATAATATATAATATATATTCTATAATCTATATATATATATATATATGCATATCTCTATAATACATACTCTCTATAATACTATTATACTCTCATTCTATCTAATATCTATAACTAATCTCATATAATGCCGATTGGATAATATACATATAATTATGGCAATATCTACAATCCTATACTAGATATATATTATAATATATATATATATATATATATTATATATATTATAACCATGATATTAATAGATATCTATATAATTATATTATATATATTCTATTCTACTCTACTCTCTCTCTATAATATAATATACTACTATATATATACTATATATGAATATTATATATATAGCTATAATATATCTAAATATAATTAGATTTATATACCATATAATATTAATATTAATATATAATATCTATATATATATAATAAATAATAATAAATATAGTATAATATAATCTAATATATATATATATAATATAGTATAATAAGATGCTACAAATATATACAATATACTATAATATATCTAATATATTATTATATCTATATATATATATACTATAATATATCTCTATATATAGAACATACCATATAATATTATATATATATATCTCTAGATACTATATATATATATTTCGATATGATATATAATATATGAATACATTAATTAAGAATATATCATATATATATATAATATATATATCTAATATATAGTAATATAAATATATATATATATATATATCATATCTGTATGTATATATAGATGAAATTATATCTATATGTTGGTGGTGTATATATATTACACCCACAATATATATATATATATATATTATACATTATATATTAAATATATATATATATTATTATATATATAATTACTATAATATAAAGGTCTTTTTGGCCACGAAAGGAAAAATAAAAAAATGAAAAAGCGAGATAGCCCAAGTTACTTTCGGTCCTGTTCGGACCCCGCCTTACTGATGGCAAAACACTGACCTTGTTACAGGAGAAGCAACATAGTCAAAAGAAGGATTAAATTATACAAAACTGACACTACAAGATTAGTACAATAAGGGCGATTTTCACTCTATAGAAGGTGAGGAAGCCGTCCTGAGGCTAGCCCCCCACACCTTGAAGGATACCACACAGTAAACAAGTTTGATTCTTCCAGAAAACAGTTACATTTTGGGGGAAAAAAACACAGGAGCATATACCAATTTAATATGCATTAAATTTTTTTCAAAAAACTTTTCCCCAAAAAAGTTATTATTAATGAAAAGATGAAAGAAAATATAAAATCTATATTATATATATATATATATATTCTATATAAGAGCCAAGAGAAAAAAGGGAGAGAGAATATCGAACCAGAGAGAGAGGAGTGAAGAGAGAGAGGAAAACATAATTAACTAATTACCATGTGGGGACTGAGTTTATTAGTTGTTCATTTATTTTAAGGTCCTTCATAAACATCTTAACAAATATATTGGTGTCCAAACAGATGGTACATTGTCCCAGATCTAAGCATTTAAGGGGTTTTGTTTTTGATTAGTGATTTATATAATTGCCGATTCCAGTAAATTTCTTGAAACATAATCATTAAGATCTAGCAAATTACCGCGGTATCATCCCCAATTAATACAATTGAGATTTTTCCACTCAGATGGCTAAAATGACGGTGCATTTTTGAAGTCTTGGGCCTGTTTCTAACTGGAATACATATGCTGGCGTTAATAGTACGCATAAATTTTTTACTTGACTGACCAACGTAAAACGATGGGGCAATCTTTACCATTTTTTATTTGTTACAGGGACTATTCTTAATCAGCATATCTTTAATGGTATTGTTTATAAGAGAAACGCCTACATCAACATTAAAAGATTTAAATATTGATTTTATTGGTTTCAAATCCACGAAAATCGGTAAGGGCTAAGTACATTTTTAGGCATTTTCTTTGTAATGTTTCTTATATATATCGTATATTTATATAATATATATATATCTATATATCTATATTATATATATATATATATAATATATATATATAATATATTATAGTATATAATTATATATATTATTATTATAATATTAATTATAATATATATAATATATAATATATATATTTATATTATATATCTATATATATTATTATATATATATATTATTATATATAATTTATTATATATATTTGTGATATATTATATATATTTATTATATAGATCATGTATATATATATATGTACAGTAAATACCTCGAGATACGAAAGGCTCTACTTACGGAAAAACTCGAGATACGAAAGCCAATGCGAAAAAATTTTACTGCCTCCTACAAAAAAGTTTCCCCCCCCCCAAAAGTTTCAAGATACGGAACAGGTTATTGCTGTAAAGTGTCCCCAAGATTCCGCCCTGGCCCACCGATCGGAAAAAATTTAAAACTCCCGCGCCAGCCAACTGAGTAAACCTCGCCACCATCCTCCCGCCTCTCCCATTGGTTCCTGATGCTAGTCACCCCATAATGGTCCTGGCTCTCCTATTCCGGTCATCATCTACCCTCCTTGTGCTTTTAAGTATTCTTATTGGTAAAAGGTTGCTGTAAATTGAAAAACTTATTCATGCAATACATTTAATAAAAAAAAAACATTAGGTAAAGATAGAATAAAGAATAGCAAATGAAATGGTTATTTATACTGTTTGGTAGTTTTCAGTAGTTGAAAGAGGAGATAATGAAAATTTATGGCGTTTCCTGTGTAAAAGTGATTGCTTGGGCGATCGTTCAACTACTCGTAAGACCGAGTGCTGGATTGTAACAGATGTTTGGAAAGCTTTTTTTTGTTTGTTTGTTTAATTATAGTTAACTGTTTACTTAATAAATTATTTGTTGAAATGAGTACATGCAATACATTTAATAAAAAACAAAAATTGTGAATTAAGATATCATAAAATTAAAAAAAAAAATAAAAAAAAATAAATGCAGGACCTGCAACAAATACGTATTTTTTAGAATTCTTTTTCCTGTTTTTTATTATTACCGTTACGTATACGGTGTGTTTTCAGTATAGATGTCATTAACTCGGTTATCTCCATTAGGTTAAAGATAGAATAAAGAATAAGGAAATGAAATGGATGGTTTTAATACTGTTTGGGTGGTTTCATTAGGTTGGAAGAGAGATAATAATGACAATTTATGGATTACTGTGTGCTAGGAAAAATGATTGCTTGGGGCTCGTTCGATACTCGTAAGACAGGTAAGTAGATGAATGTAAACAAATGCCGATTGGAAGGTTTGTTTTTTTGTTTGTTTGTGTATTATAGTTGTGATTAATTAATAATTATTTGAAATGAGCACATACTGAATTTTTTATTTATATTTTATTGTTTATTGGCATATTCTAAGTAGCTTTTTAGCTCTTAGGTTTAGATGTTCAGAATCATAGACCTAGGCTACAGGTAGGCAACCGCCTAACCATAGGCTTATGGCATATTGGCTGAAGGGAGCCTATATGCAGTAAAAAGTGGGGTTTACGGTAACCTTATTAAATGCAGTTGAATAATTACTTTAACGTATGTACAGCACTATTTTGCCTTTTTGGTTGGGGTCATATTTATCTTCGTTCGTAACCCCTTAGAACAAGTGTTTTATGCCTGGAAAATAATTTATTTTACTGGGTGTTTTTGGAGGGTGCTTGGAAAACGGATTAGCCATTTTACATGTAAAATGTTGTTTCCCAAGCATACGGAAAAACTCATGATACGAAGGCCCGTTCTCGGAACGGATTTAATTTTCGTATCTCGAGGGTACCACTGTATGTAATGTATTTGATGTATTTTGTATGTATTGTATGTCTATATATAATTATATATCTATATATATATTATATATATAATATATATATATAGATATAGATATATATAAGATATATATATAGATAATATATATGATATATATATTAATATATATACGATATATATTAGATATATCTAGATATATAATAGATATATTAATATATAGCTATATATATATATAGATAATATTATATATAGATATATAATATATATAGATATATTATAATATATATAGTATAATATAATATATATATCTAATATATTATATATTATATACATATATATATATATATATAATATGAAGATATAAGATAAATTAATATAGCATATATATATATATAATATATATAATAATATAATATAATATATATCTATCTCTAGATATATATATATATATATATAATATATTATATATATATATATTAAATATAATAATATATCATAGATATATAATATGTATTTTATATAATATATATATATATATATATATATATAAATATATTATATATATGTAGATATATATGTATGTAGATTATATAGATATATGTGTATATATATATATATAAATTATTAATATAATTATATATATATATCTATATAATATTAATAAGATATATATATATATAATATATATGATAAATATATATAATATATATTATATAGTAGTGATATATTATAGATATAATATAGATGATATATATATATATATATAATAGTATTATATATACTAATCTAATAATAATATATATATATATAATATATATATATATAATATATATAGTATATATATATCTATATTACTATATATATAATTATATAATTAATATATATATTATATATATATATTATCTACTTAGATAATATAATATATTTGATTCATATATATATATATATATGGATATATTATAGAAGTTATATATTATATATATAGTAATAAATGATATATATATATATATTATAATATTATATAATTATTATATATATATATATATATCTATTTATTTAGAGACTTGATTTTCAATCATACAAGGGTTCTACCAGTACAATGAAATGCATAAGATAAAATTAACACATGTGTATTTTCCTTAACCCTTTAACGCCGACTGGACGTATTTTACGTCGACATACAAAAGTTTTTTTGTAAAAATTCGCGGGAAAAATACTTATAGGCCTACCAGCCAAAAAGTTTTGAAATCACGCGCCCTTGGGGGATGCTGGGGAGTTACACGGGTATCAAGAGTGTTGTTTTGGTTTACAATCGTTACGCAGGCGCGCAAATCGGCGAATTTCTTTTCTTATCGCACTAAAAAGTATCGTGAACACATCTCAGAAAATTATTTCAGTCCACGTTGAACGATAATTTTTGTACCATTGTAAATTAGCCGTTACATGGAGTATTATATATGAAAATGTGCGAATTTTTATGTAGAATACAACAAAAAAATACTCATGATTGTAGCTTTTATCAGTTTTGAGATATGTTCATATAAATAATGATAAGTGCCAAAATTTCAACCTTCGGTCAACTTTGACTCTACCGAAATGGTCGAAAAACGCAATTGTAAGCTAACACTCTTATATTTTAGTAATAATCAATCATTTACCTTCATTTTGCAACAAATTGGAAGTCTCTACCACAATATTTCGATTTATAGTGAATTTATGAAAAAACTTTTTCCTTACGTCCGCGCGGTAACTCTTCCGAAAAAAATCATACGTGCGATTGTAGTAATGTTTGCACCATTTAAATTAGCCGTTACATAAAGTTTTATATATGGAAATGTGCGCAATTTCATGCACAATACAACTAAAAAAAACCCATGGTTGTAGCTTTTATCAGTTTTGAAATATTTTCGTATAAAAAATGATAAGTGACACATTTTCAACCTTCGGTCAACTTTGACTCTACCGAAATGGTCGAAAAACGCAATTGTAAGCTAAAACTCTTATATTCTATTAACATTCAATCATTTACCTTAATTTTGCAACAAATTGAAAGTCTCTAGCACAATATTTTGATTTATGGTGAATTTATGAAAAAAATAACATTTTCCTTACGTCCGCGCGGTAACTCTTCCTAAAAAATCATACGTGCGACAGGGTAATGTTTGCACCATTTTAAATTAGCCGGTATAGTTTTAATATATGAAAATGTGCGCATTTCCATGTAGAATACAAACAAAAAATAATTGAAGGTTGTTAGCTTTATCATTTTCGAAATATTTGCATAAAATCACGATATATAGAAAAAAAAACCACGTTCGTCAACTTTGACTCTACCGAAATGGTCGAAAAACGCAATTGTAAGCTAAAACTCTTATATTCTATTAATATTCAATCATTTACCTTAATTTTGCAACAAATTGAAAGTCTCTAGCACAATATTTCGATTTATGGTGAATTTATGAAAAAAATAACATTTTCCTTACGTCCGCGCGGTAACTCTTCCTAAAAATTCATACGTGCGACAGGGTAATGTTTGCACCATTTTAAATTAGCCGGTATATAAAGTTTTATATATGAAAATGTGCACAATTTCATGTAGAATACAACAAAAAATAATTGAAGGTGTAGCTTTTCTCATTTTTGAAATATTTGCATATAAATCACGATAAATAGAAAAAAAACCACGTTCGGTCAACTTTGACTCTACCGAAATGGTCGAAAAACGCAATTGTAAGCTAAAACTCTTACAGTCTAGTAATATTCAGTCATTTATCTTCATCTTGAAACAAATTCAAAGTCTTTAGCATAATATTTAGAATTATGGTGAATTTAAAAAAAAAACTTTCCTTCCCTCCACGCGCAGATTCTCCCCCGCAAATCTCCGAAATGCGTATGTTGCATTTCATATTAGGCATTTCATAGAGTTTTATATATGAAAATTTGCGCAATTTCATGTAGAATAAAACGAAAAATATTTGAATGTTGTAGCTTTTCTAATTTCCGAAATAATTGCATATAAAAAAATATATTACAAAAATTCGACATTCGGTCAACTTTAACTCGTCAGATATGGTTGAAAACTGCAATTGTAAGCTAATACTCTTACAGTATAGTAATATTCAATCATTTTTCTTCCTTTTGAAACAAATTGGAAGTCTCTAGGACAATATTTAGATTTATGGTGAATGTTTGAAAAAAAATATTTGTTTAAGTCAGCGAGTTACGAATTCATGCATCATTTTGTGATAATATTTTCTCTATGTTGCTTTTATCGTTTTACAATGTGTTGTATACCAAAATGATCCCAATTTAGTGTACATTACAACGAAAAAAAATCAACTTGTTAGCTTTAACTGTTTTGCGCATAGCGCGATTTGAATACAATTATATATGAAATATTGTTTTTGTTCTATCATATATCACATTATTTATATATGATAATGATAATTTTGTTCATTTCTGATGGTTACATACTTAACTTCAGGCAATGACAAAAAAAAGGAGCCAAAAATGAACTCTTAATCTTGAAAACTAAACGTGCTGTGAATTTTTGAAAAAAAAATATTTTCCGGCTTCGCGCTCACTCCAAGACCCCCTCGGCACGGAAGACGATTTTTTAATATACCCTTCGGTGTTTAAGGGTTAATAGTTACACAGGGCCTGTTGCTAATATTACGCTACTAATTATATGATTATTATATAGTCGGAAGGTACTCTAAGGCGACACGCGCCGACCACTGTCTTTGAGATGCGCCCTGACCCGTCGACCACTAATTCTCTACTCCTCTTAACTTTTCAAACTGAACTTGTTTGGGTCACAGGTCTAAGCTGATTGGCCTCTTATAATTGAAAGGAACCAAGGGTCTTCGATGTATGGCACTCATTTGAATCACCCATGCCACACCACCACGATCATATGGCATCGAGAATCAGCGATATCTATCTGATCGTTACTCTCTGATCATACATATGCACAACACATCAAGTAGATTTTTCCGTTATGTCTCACACATGAATTTTCTATACAGATCAGTTCACCACTCTCCCCCAAGTTCTGCGTCCCGCAGAACTCAAAACACTATTTTTTTTTTTTTTTATGCATTTTTCCCTTATTTAGTCTCTATCATCTGTGCACTGTTATCTGAGTACCTTACCGACCGAAATGTTATTAGAAATGTTATTAATAATTCATGCAGAATAAAAACTAAACTTAGCAAGCCAGGGTCAAATTGCATGCTTAAAATTGGCAATTTACAGTCTGTTCTGAATTCCACGCATCACATTGTAAACATGTTCTTTAATGAAAAAGAAATTATGTAAGAATCAATGAATTAATAAATCTTATATCACCACATGAAACAAAATACATTCTTCTTAAAATTGGAGCACAAAAACCTGCATTTTCTTTTCTAAAATAATAAATATACAGATAGTACAAAAAACCTGTAGTTAAAAAAAAACAATAAAATAAACCAGATTACTATCATCCTCAAGACAAAGAACTTGTACAAAACACAATAAGGAAAACAAAAGAAAGTTGTCTCAATTAGCATGAAAAGGTATCATCACAAAATCAAAATAAAAGATTAAAAAGGAAACACGGCAGGTTGGTGCAAAGATACGTTTAGAATAATGGTTCATACTTCAGAACATGACACCAATATTGCGGACCTTCGTCCGTAGCATGTCGGGCGCACTGTTAATGATCCCACCTAGACATGCTTGTATATCATCTTCACTCCCCTCTCCCAGGTAACCAGGCAGTCCCAGAAATGGGGGGTACCGGTTTGTTCAGATGCCACATCAGAACATCTTCTCTGACGGGATGCATGTGTGATAAGTGGTACTCGCCCTGGGCACCGGTCCTAATATGCTTTATCACCTCAGTGTCGTTTTTAATTTCTTTCACGCGGTACGGACCTAGATAGGCGGGCTCAAGTTTATGTTTCTTCGGTTGCAGTCTTTTCAAATAGATCCTGTCCCCTATTTGTATCTTAGACGTTTGTGTGCGGAATCGCTGATCATATTGCGTCTGATACTTTTCATTTGCCCTCAACAGAAGTTTCTGCGTTATCTGAAATACTCCTCGGGTTAGGTTACAGAACATCACCCGGTATTGCTCGACACTATATAACGGTAAAGTTCTAGGGTCCATGATCACAGTATATGGTAATGAAGGGTCCTGTCCATACACTAAAAAATACAAGGTATCTCTTATGGAGCTGTTATACGCAGTATTAAGTGCAAATTCCGCCATTTGCAACATCTCTGCCCACTGATTCGGACTGTCTGCCACTAAATATTTCAAAATATTTGTCACTTCTCTATTATGGGATTCAACTAACCCCATTGGCTGAAGGCCGGGTAGGATGCGATCGTGAAATCGTTCCACATTAAATAATTTTGTCAGCTCTTTTATCACTTCATTAACAAACTCACGCCCATATCACTGATTAGAGTACGAGGACAGCTGAATTTAGTTTTATTTGAAATGAACACCAAAGCTCTGGCAACCGATGTTGCGGTCTTATCCACCATTGCGTAAGTGTGCGTATAACGCGTGAACGCATCCACCATCACACATACATAGTGAACTGCCCGTACTCCAGGAGGAAGGGTCCTACGACATCGATATGCACTCTGTTAAATTTAATTGGCTCTACTGGCCACATGTGTAGCTTTGGAATAGTAGTGTTTGTGATTTTTCATGGTATTGGACAGATGTGGCACTAGCTGATAAATTTTGTAATGTCTGTTCTCATTCCTATCCAAAAAAAGGATTCTCGTGCCCTCCTGAGGGACCTTTCTATACGTATATGTCCTGCATAAGCACTTACATGTATCATGTGGATGGCTTTCTCTACCAAAGAGGGAGGAAGGACGACGCGAGATCAGATATCACCCGGTCTCTTCTCATATTTACAAAACAAAATATCTCCTTCAATGAAGAACATACTTCTGGGCACCTTTAGGAAATCGGGAAACTCATTACTCGCACCCCTTACATAAGCCCTAACCTGCCCGATCCATGGCTCGGACTTCACCCCTATCACCACTCCCAACACTCCAACCACACAAATAATCACACACTCATTTCACTCCCAGGGCATTCGCTTGCTGACCCCCTAGGAGGATCAGCCCTTTCACTCCCACGACTTGTTTCCCTTCTCTCTCTCCCTAACTCTGGAGTTCCCGAGTTATTCCCGTTTTCTACATCGCCTGCCTCTGACTCATTTAACTGCCTTTTCCGTAGTTGTTCCTCCCTCTTTGCTGCTCGAGTTGTAACTCCCATTATGGCACTTCTGGAGAGGGCATCCGCTACTTTATTTGTTTTCCCTGCTATATGTTCAATTCCCACAATATCAAACTCTAACAGCCGTTCTATCCAACGAGCCAGTCGAGTGGTCAAATCCCCTTTCTTCAATAAATCTCTCAATGGGCGATGATCTGTGTTAATTTTGACTTTATGCTCCCAGTAAAAAGTAGCGATGTCTCTCCAGCATCCATAGAATAGCCAATGCCTCTCTATCGAAGGTACTGTAATTCTTCTCTGCTCCTTTCAATGTTCGTGATGCAAAACAAATCGGCTTTTCATTTCCTGCATCGTCAACTTGAGAAATCACTCCCCCGATAGCTATACTGCTCGCGTCAGTGGTTACTACAAATGCTCGATCGAACTTTGGATAAGCTAATAGTTCATTACTAGTGAGTGAAATCTTTAGTTCTTGAAAAGCCATCTTCTCCTCCCTTTCCCAATGAAAATCTTTCTGCTTTCTCAATGAATCTAGTGGTCTCGCTATTTTACTGAAATCTTTTATGAAGCTGCGAGTGCCGATGTAAAGGGAGCTGAAAGGTACATCGTCGAGTTCGCTGAGCTTATTGAGGAGGAAGGCTACATCCCGCAACAAGTCTTTAACTGCGATGAGACGGGATTATTTTGGAAAAAAATGCCACGGAGGACGTACATCACCGAAGAGGAGACGAAGATGCCAGGCCATAAACCCATGAAGGACCGTCTGACCCTTGCATTGTGTGCAAATGCTAGTGGTGACTGTAAAGTAAAGCCACTGCTAGTCTACCATTCTGAAAATCCTCGAGCGTTCAAGTCACACAAAATTCTGAAAGAAAAACTGCACGTAATGTGGCGCGCGAATGCAAGGGCATGGGTTACGCGGCAGTTCTTTACAGATTGGGTAAACCTCGTCTTCGGTCCTTCTGTGAAGGAATATCTTCAAAAGAATAACCTCCCACTGAAAGCCTTATTAATTTTGGATAATGCTCCGGCCCACCCACCTGGTCTTCAAGATGACATTCTCGAGGAGTTCCAGTTTGTGAAAGTCCTCTACCTCCCACCCAACACGACTTCCATCTTGCAACCAATGGATTAGCAGGTCATTGCAAATTTTAAAAAGCTTTTCACAAAGCACTTGTTCTGCTGATGCTTTGAGGTGACAGAGAGCACCAAGCTTACCCTTCGAGAGTTTTGGAAAGAGCATTACAATATCGTCGTATGTTTACGTTATCATTCTGACTCGGCATGGCAAGAGGTAACGAGACGAACCTTGAACTCGGCATGGAAAAAGCTATGGCCTGATGCTGTTTCAGAGAGGGACTTCGAAGGGTTCGAACCCCAAGCAACGGTGGAGGAGATTGTGTCCCTCGGAAAGTCGATGGGTCTGGAGGCAGATGAGGGCGACGTCAACGAACTTGTCGAGGAACATGAGGAGGAACTCTCAATTGAGGAGTTGAAGGAGCTGCAGGTGATGCAACATACGAAGGCCCTGCAAGAGATTAGTAGCAGTAGCGAGGGGGAGGAAGAGCCGGAGGGAAGTGATTCTACAAGTCAAATTAAAGACATGTTAGCAATGTGGGAAACACTTTGGAGTTTCATTGAACAGAAACATCCAGAAAAAGTTCGATAGTCGTGCTTCAGCGTTATTTAATGAAACTTGTTTGACTCATTTCCGAAACATTCTAAAAGGGAGGCAGAAGCAAAGCTCTTTGGATAAATTTTTGTTAAAGAGAAGCGCAAATGAAAGTGCCGAAAGTGATTCTAAAAGGCAGAAAACAAGTGCTGATTAAAACTACGTATCGCTTAGGTTAAGTTTTAAGTTTAAAGTGCATTTAGTATTTTTTCAAATTTAAGTTAAGGAAAGTGCCAAATTTTTATTAAAGTTAAGGAAATGCAGTTTTAGTTTACATTTTAATGTTATCATTTTGTGTTCGAAAAAATGCTGTTTATGTTACGGGACTAGCCCCTCCCTGCTCCCTCCTCCTCCTCCTCCTCCGCCACTCAACTCCGTTAGCCAGCTGCACTCGCCTGTCAGCAAGGTAAGATTACGTGTTCTTAACTTTTTGTTTGTTACGTAACTTTGTTATTCATTGCTAAATTTCCGTAACATTTTTACTAAAAGGGAGGCAAAAGCAAACCTCTTTCGGTAACTTACAAGAAAAGCGCAAGTGAAACTACAGTTTTAGTTTACATTTTAATGTTCATTTTTCATTTTCTGTTAGGAAAATTCCTGTTTACGTAACGGGACTAATGTAGCCGTCCAGCCCTCCCCCTCCGTCACTCGCCTCCCTTAGCTGCCAGCACGCGACTGTCACCAAGGTTAGATTAAATTAACTTTTTCTTTTCTTTATTTTACTTTAATTCTATTCATTACTAAAATATATTACTGTATAATTTTTTTGTACTATATTTCTACATTTATATGTGTGTTTTCTTCATTATTTACGATGGTTTGGGGGTATATTTCATAGGTCTGGAACGGATTAAATATATTTCAGTTAATTTAAATGGGAAAAATTTATTTGAGATACGAGTTTTTCGAGTTCCGAGCCCGGTTCTGGAACGAATTAATCTCGTATCTCAAGGTACCACTGTATTTCTTCAGGTGAGATCAATCAAATACTAGATGAGGAGTCTGATATTGACGACCTATTTGATGATGAGAGCTCTAGTTCTGAATCCTCCAGTGATGAGGATATTGAGGGTACAAATTTTCTTCCAAGTGACTGGACTCCGAAAGGAAGAGAGAGAGATCCCTTTACTTTTGTTGCTGATCCTGGTGTGAAATTTACAGTTGAGGATAAAGAGAAACCATTAGAATATTTTGAGAAATACTTTGATGATGAAATCATTGATTACCTCGTGAAAATAACAACAGATTTGCAAAATCAGTTTCTAAATGAGGAATGTAGAACATTTGTCTCCACAATCACGAGTAAAGTAGATGGTTTGACACTGAAGAAGGATTGTGTGTAGCCCCTTGCTTTAGAGATTGGCATACGAAAGAATAATAGTGCATGTATGTATAATATTTTTCATTCAGTATTATGTAGTCTTTTGAAATAAAATAATACTAGTATTTATTGTTTTTTATTCCAACATAAAATAAATTCCTACACTTAACTACAGTATGAATTATAACCATAAAAATCAATACTAACTTTGACAAACTATCATCAGTGCTATGATTGCTAATTACAAAAAAAGCATGACGGTACGTTAGCAGAGTTCATCCAAGGGGGACGCTTTACAGGTTAACCTCGGAACGTCGTAAGCCGAACCCGTCACAACCCGGGACTGCCTGTATATACTATCATTCATAACCTATTGTAAGCTTTCATTGTAGGTACACTTTTTCTGTTCAGATATTGGAGAGGCAAATTCTAAACAAATAAACAACGAGGATAAAGTAAACAAATGTTGAACAGCTATGGTAAACAAAGCTGCACCTAACCCTACACAAACCATAAGTCGGACAACAACTTGCTGTAGTAAAATGAAGTCTGCTGTTTCTTATATAATCATTATCATTCCTATGAAAAATATTATCGCAAAAGAAAACGATTCTTATCGAAATCAGTCATTGTCGATATCCCAAGCGAGACACTGGTTCCTATTCCTCCAGCACGCAGTCATTCATATTTCTCCCTCAGACAGATGACACTTCTCTTGATTCTTGGCATTTTGTAAATAGTACATAATAATGCTCTAGAAGCGATGAAAATTGGTTAAGGAAATGCTGCAAATGTGTCACACAGTACAAGAGCTTTGTGACCAAAACACACTCTCACAATTCGCTAATGTTTATGGGTGAAGACGACGCTGTTATGTACTGCTACCTACACTTATATAATTGTATATTTCTGAAAATGCATAATAAAAATATGTCAAGACATACAAAATATTATATGTATACTTGTTGGCATCGGACACGCTATACGACGATGACGAGTTCAAAATATCAAGATACACAGATATACATTTATCAATGATTTCATATTTTTGAGAGAACGCACCAACGTTATTGAGAAAGTGGGTTTTAATTTGTGAGACACTAATGCATATTTCTCCACTTTCTACTGTTCAATATTTGCAATCATAATGACATTGAGCACAGTTTGTCACTCAATGTCGCTCAGAGGGCGATATTGAGATACATAGATACATATTTACACTGATATGATATTTTTGAGAGAGCCAGTAATTTAATGTAGGTAATGTGACATATTCTAAAAGGAGAGAAATGTATATTTCTCACTTCCACCTACAAGTCATATAGACATTTTACAACAATTATTTGCTCAATGTCACTCACAGGCCGGTAGATGTGGTGAACAAATATGTAAAATAACCCACCTAAAAAATAAATATATTTTTTTGCAATAATACTTCAGGACATGTTTAATTAGACATAAAAGAGTTCCAATCCACCAATAACTAAAAATCAATAATTTCTCAAAAATCGGCTGTTGCAGCACCCCTTAAACCGCAACCGGAGGGCCTCACCATGGTACACATACGTGTGAGGAATTCCCAAAAACCCAAACATCTGAGATGGAAGAAGGTGGGTTGTACTTATCTTGAAACAGCGAGTCAATTGATCGATACTATGTGTCATAAGAACTTGTCACGATGTCACAATCCCATCCATGACATCACAAAAGCAAATATTACTACATGTAAGAGTGGGCTTAATCGTACTCCAAAAGAACTGTGATGATAAGTTTATTCATATATGTCACAGAAGGGAAACCAAAGCAAAAAAAAAAAGGGCATCGGATGACAAACATCATAATGGAGATGAGATGCTACAGAGGCAGACAAAGGCTACATTGGAGAAGCCGTCTGTCTAAGATTGGTACCCCTGAAGAACGACGTAACTTTTGCATCTGAGTCTGGAAAAGAAGAATATGGCATTGTCCCCACCAACCCAGGATTGGAAAAACCCTTACATATTCACCCAGGCTCTGAAAGGAATACACTGCCGTCAGATCTGAATGGGTTCCAAACTCCCACCACAGCACTGAGTTGGACAAGGTATACAATCGTGAAGTGGCAACACTGGGATAGCGAGAGAATGTAGAGGGCTCCCAGGATCTCAGCAGAACACACGCTGCCTTCTCACTTCAAGGCGAACAGCAGGGATGACAACTGTCACACAAGAAGAAGGGGGAAGTCCAGAGGCAAAACAATATCTGAACTGTACTGCCTGAAAAGGGGAAAAAATATGCCTTCACCCTCATGAACAGAAGAAATACCCCACCATGAGAGAAGGAAAAGAAATATTTTTTTTATCTAAGGGAAAGGAGTGAGCCGTATGACTTACACCCCCACCAACAAGGCGGAATTCACACCCTCCCCAAAAAGATGCAAAAGAGAAGACAGTAAATTTTGACTGGTCCTGAGCAAGAAGTCGGGACCAAGGCAATTTCAGAACTTCCCCATTAGTATTCATGTTGAGAAAGTGGAGGAAAACTTCCTGTTAAGACAAATCCATGCACTACACCCTCCTCAGCAACACGGACCTGTAATGTCTCAAACATCTCAATTCACACAAAATCTGAAAGAATGAAACAATACCATGTTCCCAGAAATTGTGTAGTCTGAAACAAAGCATTGTCTAAAAAAAAGACAATAATTAAATACTCACCTAGGAGAAGGTGTTTGAGAAATAACAGTCCTCAGTTATCGGTGGACTCCGTTATCAGCGATCCAGATTTATGGGGCTTGTCTAGTGCCGAAAATCAGCAATTTTTGCCACCATAATTTCCAGTTATTGGTGCCAATATATACCTAAGAAGAGGCATCATTAAGGGATTTTGACGTAGGAAAAATCTATTTCTGGGTGATTGGCTCGTGTCGCCCTATGAAATATCCTTAAGATCATTATTTCTAGGTAAAAATTAATCTAAAATACCAGAGAAAAAATAAAAATTAGAAATGTCAGTAAAACTGACTCGCTCACTCTATAAAAGAAGTGTCGGTATGGGAATATAGGCGAGTGGGATCACTACCACGAGTCATTCACCATTTAGACCTTCCAACTAAAATCCCCACCAGAGAGAGCTGATACTAAAGGTGATGCGGCCGCTACTACTACTACTACCGACGCCACGGACAGCAGCGCCCCTAGCGGTCATCCTTAATCTATGAACATCTTGTCCTGTAGGTTGGGTAAAAGAAAACAGGGGGGTGGGTTTCATAGGGCGACACGAGCCAATCACCAGAAATAGATTTTTCCTCTACGTCCCAAAACCCTTTCTGGGCTCAGCTCGTGTCGGCATATGAAAATAGTACCAGAGAAACAGACAAGATGGAATAAGGACAAATGAAACCCAATAGTAAAAAAGAGTTATATAATATAAGTGAATCAGGGACATTACAGTATACAAACAAAAGTACTTAAGCTAACTTATCCTAAACAATGGCATGGTAAAGAAAGCAATCAATATAAAGTACTTAAAATTAACTTATATTAGACATGGTAATACATAATAGTGTAATGGCAAAAACAATATAGAATGATTCACTTAATTAAGATATTTACAAAATATACAAACTCATTGTGTTCTACCCTAGCATAAAAAATAAGGGTAGAAACACTGAAGTACATTATATGTACATAACGTGGATGTCCCATAGCAAAAAATAAGGGACAATCCACCAATATGATTCTAGCGGCTAAGGCTAGAGTATCCCGAGTAGCATGGCAATAGGGTGAGGCATGTTCGGACGAGGTAGGTAGAAAGGAGACCTGGATCTATACTACAACTACTGTGCAGTATCAGGAGAAACAATGTTTCCCTCTGCTACTGCAGAAAATTTAAAGATTCCAAAGACTTCAGGTAATGACGTTTAAAGACTGTTGGTGATTTCCATCCAGTATACTTTTAAGATCCTCAAAGTTCATATGTTGGAAGTAATTAATGAGGTGGCTACTCCTCTGATGTCATGTGCTTTTGGAAATGAATCAGGGTTGGCCTTGTTTAATGAAGTAAAGAATCTGTTGTCTGATTCCTTTCACTGATAAAGTGCCACCTTTTTCTCTCATAAAGAGAGAACCTGAGGATCTAGAGGATGTACGAGATAGAAAGGCTCTTAAAGTTGATACTGGGCAGAGAGAAGAATCTTGCGGAAGTGGGATGACTTTCCAAGGAGCCCACCTTGCAAGAGGATCCTCATTTTTTTGTCTAAAAGCTACGATCCGGGGAAAGTAGAACTTCTCCTGAGGGGAGAAATTCCACATGACCCGCATCTCTGGATAGAGCCGACAGTTCTGAAATTCTGGCTCCTGAAGCCAGGCTTGGCTTAACAAAAATAACGTCTTTCTAAGAAGCATAATGAATGTGCAAGACGAGTTGTCAGTATCCGAGGCTAGTTTGAGGACATCATTAAGAACCATGAAACTGCAGTAGGCCTTTGAGAAGGTCTGAGTCTAGCACAGGCTTTGGGAATAGATGTAAAGTAAGATTCTGTTAGTCTATTTGGAAACCCAACTGAAAGATTTTCTTCAAAGCCGATTTATTAGTAGTGATAGTGCTAGCTGCTAAACCTTTTTCAAACAAGGACCTGAAAAAGGATATAGCTAAATTAACTGTCATGGTTGTAGTGTTTGATTCATTCAGGAAGGATGCTAATTTTTTAACAGCTGAGTCATATTGCCTAATAGTTGACTCTCTTTTGTCTGATTCTAGAAAGAGGATGTTTTGTGGATCAATATTAGCATCTTTTTTGAGCCGCAAACTTCATGAAGTCCATAAAGTTAGGGTCTGTAGAATTCCTGAGGAAGCGAACACAGTCCTCATTTGTACCCTGATTTGCGACAACTTGGGATTGGGAATCCGTTGAGGTCGGAGACCCAATTCCAGAAGCAGCGGATACCAGTTGCTTTTGGCAGTCTGAGCAATCAGAGCTACTGTCCTTGAAAGTCCTCAGCTGCTCAAGACTTTCAAAAGAAGATTCACTGGAGGAAATATATAGATTTTCCTCCATTGATTCCAATCTAACGACAGGGCGTCCGTGGCATAGGCCAGAGGGTCCAGGTTGGGGCACATAGCAAGGGTGAGCTTGTGGTTCGCTTGTGAGGCGAAGAAGATCTACTTGTAAGCCTGGGACTCTCCGGCATATCCACTGGAATGGACCTGTCGTCTAGGGACCATTCTGATTCCAGAGGGACTGACCGGGACAAAGCGTCTGCTATCACATTCTTTACCCCTGCCAGGTGAGTGGCGGACAGATGCCATCTGTGTTTGTCTGCTAGCGCAAAGATGGCTATCATGACATGATTCACGTGTTTGTGGATTTGACCCTCCTCTGTTGATGCAATGTACTACCACTGCACTGTCCAAAAACTAGTCTTAGATGAGAACTTCTTCGGGGGAAGGAGTCTCTTCAGGGTAAGAAATACTGCCATTGCTTCCAGGACGTTTATGTGGAGCTGGCGGAACTGAACTGACCAAGTCCCCTGAACTTGTTTGAATTGAGAATATCCCCCCCAAACCGGACAGGGAGGCATCCGTGTGAAGGTTAACACTGGAAGGGGATATTGAAGGGGTACTAATTTGGCAAGATTCTTCACTTTTGTCCATGGACGGAGCTGATTGCGAAGGATCTGTGGAATTGCTGACAAGTTGTCTCGAGATTTGACGTTTGCTCTCGATCGCCAAACTCGATTTATATCTTTCAGCCTTGCTTTCAGGAGGATGTCTGTCACTGAGGCAAACTGAAGAGAACCCAGGATTCTTTCCTGGTTTCTCCTTGATGTTTGTTTGCACTTGAGAAATTGTTTCACAGACTTGGCTATTTCTTTTCTTTTGACCACTGGAATTGACAGATTGTGGGAAGACAAATCCCATTGGATTCCTAGCCACTGAAAATGAGACTCCGGAGTGAGTCTGGATTTCATTTTGTTTATCTGGAACCCCAGATGTTCCAGAAATTGAACTACCTTCTTCGTGGCTTTGAGACATTCCTCGACCGTTGGTGCCCAGATCAACCAATCGTCGAGGTATGCTGCTACCATTATCCCCTGAGTTCTCAACTGTTGAACTACCACTTCTGCTATTTTCGTGAATACCCTGGGGGCTACATTCAGACCGAAGGGCATCACTTTGAATGAGAACCTATGATTTCCTAGTTTGAAGCCTAGGAATGGACGGAACTGTCTGGCTATAGGGATATGATAGTATGCAATAGGAAGAGCTAGGCGTTGTCTGTAAGATCGATAGAGGTTGTGACGGCCCCACGGGGAAGTAAGGTCCGTACCTGCGAGATGGTGAGCATTTTGAACTTGTTGCAACGAATGAAAGAGTTTAGCTTTGACAAGTCTAATATTACCCTTCTTTTTATTGAGCCTTTCTTTGGCACGCTGAATAAGCGACCTTGAAATTTTATATGCTTGACTCTCGCAATAGCTCCTTTCTGAAGGAGTTCCTCTGCATAATTTGTCAATTCCTTTGATGGTACTTGATAGAATGATTTGATTGGAGGAGGATCTTTGATCCAACTCCAACCCAATCCTTTGGACACGATGCTCTGTGCCCATTTGCTGAACCCCCACCTGTGACGGAAGAGGAACAGCCTCCCTCCTACCTGGGGAGCCTCACTGTTGTTGAGCGGGTTGACCTCCACGCCCTGCTCTGAAGTGCTTGCCTCTTGCAGCTCTTCCTGTGCCACGCTGGCGAAAGTGGCCCCTCGCCCTGCTACCCCTAGAGAACCTGTTAAAGGTTGGGTAGGCCTGGCTTTCAATACATTGAATTGAAGGCCGGCGAGACTGCATAAGAGGTGGAAGGTTGACTTTGAGGAGACAACAGGAGGATGGCTGTGTCTGCTTCGAGGTTGACGGCTGTCCCTGTTGTGTAACTGGGACGGCCTGACGAAATGCTGTTGCTGCTGTTGTTTCTGGTAAGGTTTGGAACCTTCTACCTGCTTTCTTTAGTTTCTTACCAGCAGCAGGGGTGGTCTCTTGTTTCCTCTTGGCTCTAAGGCTCTGGTTAAGCCTAGCAGCCTCGTGGTACACCTCATTCACAGAGGCCTCTGGGAAGAGGTCCGCACCCCACATGCTGGAAGCTAAGAGTCTATTAGGCTCATGCCTGATAGTTGCCTCCTGCAAGACATGCTTTCGGCAGTTCCTTCTGGCTAGGAAGAAGTCAAAAGCATCGGCTTGGACCGTCTGGAGCTGGGATTTAGCCAGTATCTTGAACAATGGTTCTGTGGCGTTAAGACAGGGGCAGCCATTTCCGTAATGATCAGGGAGTTAAGAGACCTCCCAAATCTTGTACGGGCATCAAACTCTGCCTGAATAAGGGTATCAGGCAATCTTGGAAGCTTCTTGCCAAACTGTTCCATTGCGCAGTCTGGCTTCAGCTTACCTACTGAGAAAGTGGCAGGTAAGTTCTCCCACAATTCTCCAAAGGCCGGGAAGAGAGGAGATGTAGATTCCGCTTACCCTCAACTGTGGCAGGGCTCGTCCTTGAGGACTGCCTGAAGAGTCGCTTCACTACCTTGGTAGCAAACGGAAGAGAAGCCTCCTCCGTAGCGAAGATAGTAAATGGACTCTTGAATGCCTGGAGTTTGGTGTTGGTACATTCCCAATCCTCCAGGCAGTGAACCCATTCCCGCTATGCATGATCCCTACTATACAGCACTTTCTCTCGGGAGATCTTATCCTCTCTATTGAGAGCAGTGACGGTCAGCCTAGCATACCCAATGAAAGGCTGAGTCAGTCCGGGAGGGTAGAACTCGAAGTCCTCAATCCTTCGAGTTCCACACTCCGGGATAGAAATCATGCCGTCCTTGAAGGGGGCATAAGCGGCCACTCTCCATGGGTTATCCATAGAGAAGGCTGGTAGGGATTCATAAGAAGGTAACTGTAAAAGACCAGTACCTGCTACAGGGGAGCTTGGCTGAGGAGCCTGGTTGAGGCCAGCAAAGCGGTCGTCGTGCTCTCTAACTCGGTTAGAGAGATCTTGGATAGACTGACCAGATTGGTTAAGCGTGTTTGACAGCTGTGCAAACATCTGCTCAAACTTGGAGCCAAGAGAGCCAACCATCTCTCCCACTTGTTGCATTACTACTGCTGAGAAAGTGGTGGGATCAAAAGAGCTCGGTCCCGCCACCCCAACAGGAGTTACCGGAGTAGATCCGGTAGATGCTGGAGAAGGCGTTGGCTCGGCCGGAGCGCGAGCCTTCTCCTTAGAAGCCTTGCTTCTAGAGCTCTTAGAATAGGAAGAGCTAGGCTTTGCTTTCACCGCGTCTGCGTAGGAAGTCGTAGACTTCCTAGCTGAAGAAGACGACGACTTCTTAGAAGTCGGCTTATGTAGGGTCTTCTGTTCTCTCTGTCCCTTCACCTTCGGGGGTACAGAAGAGAGATGGTGGGAGAGCGAGCAGGGATCTCAGATCCCGTGAAGCCTTGGAATGAAGAGGAAGAAGGGACAGGGGAAGAAGATCCAGGAGCACCCAAGGAAAGACCTTGGGCGCCTGACACACCTACCTCAACCAACAAATCCTCTGCCCCTACCGCCATAGGTTCAATATTCAGGTCCAGGTTGGCCACATCTGGGACCGGCTCCTGCGTAGAGACGGACCCAAACGCCTGCTGCACCTCCTGCTGAATAGAGGCTATGAGTGGGCGCCGAGATGGGGTCACATTATCCCGTCGCCTTGCCTCCGGGAAGATGGACGGCCAGCTTCTTATCGAGTATATAAGGCTGGCCCTTGGCGGCGTTCTTCCCGAAGCCGCCCACCCAAGCCTTCAGGGTTGCCAGGGCGACTTCCTTCACGGCGGCAGCCTGAAAGAGAAGGCGATATGAAGCTTCTAGCGGCGGAGATACGGTTTAAGGAAGCTTAAAACTAAGGGTTAGTGGATGATAAGACGAAGAAAAGTCCAGGAGTAAACTTACCCCACCCAAAAGCTGACTCATGAGGTCATAGCAGATGGTGCAAGCCTCCGGGTGCCAAACGATCAGTCGTTGTGGTTCGGTGGCACACGGGGCGTGGGTCCTACTCTTCATGGGCGCGGGGTCGTCTACAACGTCACGTGCAACCTGGGACCTGGCAGTTGGTAGCCTGTAAGTGGAGAGATACATGAGTATCAGGTGCACACTTACAGCCTAACAAATACTCCGCTGCATGCCGGAGCATGTAAGTTAGATTAAACCAGAGCCCCGCCGTAATACATGTGGTAACTAGGCGGTTGGAGGTGGTCTAAGGCTACGCCGGAGACAGGAAAAAGATTCCAACCAGGAGTGGTGAGGAGCCATGAAACCACGATGGAGAACGACGGAGATAGTATATAAAATAAATTAAAACTAAAATTCACCGTAACAGTAAGGGTATATCCGTATATAATGAGGTATAAAACTTTCCGTCTACTAGAAGAGTGCCCGGGTAAGGAGCGAGTCTCCTCCGGTAGCGGAAAACAGGATATAGTAGGCGCAAGCAACAGACCACTAGTAGTTTGCCCACCCCGCCCACTGGCGGAGCCAGGCGGACCTATAACAGAAGGGGCTCCCGGCTTCAGCGGAGGCTCCGTCCGTTAAGGTAGGGGAAGGGTGGGACTGAGGCAAATAGGGGGGGGGGGGGTCCGGCGTAAACAGGCGGAAGAGAGAGAGGGGGGTGGCCTACCCCCCCCGTCGCGGTACTACTATACCCGCTCGGTAACCGGTACCCGAGACAAGTGGTCGCCCTAAACCCCAGCTGGTATGGAGCTCCAGGCCTCCTCAGAGGGAGAGGGAGGTAGGCTACTGTGGTTGTCATGACAACCAAGGAGATCCACCAGACCCCTCCCTATACCTGGTAGGGAGGGAAGGGGAAGGGTAAGGTGCTAAGGGACACGTGATCGCAGGTGGCCTAAGCCGCAATAGCAACACAACCACAGAGGGGCCACGTGAACCAGACTGTACCAACACATGGCACAAGCACCTAGGCTAGCATAACGCCCTAAATAAACACTGATAATACATCGTAAAGGAGGAAAAGACACTTTTAGTAAAAGAGAAAGAAGCCAGGAGGAAGCAAGCTGATCCGAAGAACAGTTGACTACTCGGAGCCAGCGGAAGCCGATGAAGAGCAAGAGCTGGGATGCTGGGCCAGAAAACACGGTATAGCCCTAAATACCAAACTAAGAGAAAATGGTAAAAAGGGCTGTGTCCTAGCTATAAAAACGATGTAATAATACGATGAACGTAAAAATAAAAAGCCCATAAGCATAAGATGTCCCAGTATGGGAGACCGGGAAATCTTAAACACGAGGCGGCACACGTCCGGCCGGCACGAGTCAACCGGGAGACCGTATATGACCTATAAAAAAGAAAATACTGGTCCCTGGAAGACTAAAAATACTAGGAAATACTACTTATGAGGCACTTAACTTAGCCGAAGCAATTGCAGCATGTTCCATCGTAATGGTTGAAAGTAATCCGAGAAAAAACAACACAAGGGAAAAATGCACCTAGCGCTGTAAAGCTAATGATTAAGGATGACCGCTAGGGGCGCTGCTGTCCGTGGCGTCAGGTAGTAGCAGTAGTAGCGGCCGCATCACCCTTAGTATCAGCTCTCTCTGGTGGGGAGTTATGTTGGAAGGTCTAAATGGTGAATGTCTCGTGGTAGTGATCCCACGCCTATATTCCCATACCGACACTTCTTTTATAGAGTGAGCGAGTCAGTTTTTAACCTGACATTTTCTTAATTTTTATTTTTCTCTGGTAATTTTAGATTAATTTTTTACCTAGAAATAATGATCTTAAGGATATTTCATAGGCCGACACGAGCTGAGCCCAGAAAAGTGGTTATCAGCACCATACGCCCCATTAGTCGCAATTTTTGGTTATCAGCGAAGTGATTTTTAGTGCGCACTAGAAGAGTAATAGTTCTTGGTCTCTTACCAGTCCAGTCATTAACAAATGGCTAACATGCATGCGCAAGTCACTTCTTCCAGATTTTGACGTTGGAAAAACTGGGTTCAGGTTCTCTGAAGATGAGAGAAAATGCCATCTTGTCTCTGAGTCCATTATACTCCATTCAAAATGTTTATCATTACGATACAATACCCGGCTTCAAGACCAAGCTAGAGATATTTCTTTGATATTAACCCTCTTACGCCGAAGCGGTAAAAAAAAAATTGTCTCCCGTGTGCCGGAGGTGTTTCAGAGTGAGTGCGGAAGCGGAAAAACATATTTTTTCCAAACAAAAAATCACAGCGCACTTAGTTTTAAAGATTAAGAGTCATTTTTGGCTCCTTTTTTTGTCTTGGCTGAATTTAGTATGCAACCATCAGAAATGAAAAAAATTATCATTATCATATATAAATAATGCAATATATGATAGCGCAAAAACGAAATTTCATATATAATTGTATTCAAATCGCGCTGTGCGCAAAACGGTTAAAGGTTACAAGTTACTTTTTTTTCGTTGTAATGTACACTAAATTGCGATCTTTTTGGTATATAACACATTTTAAAACGATAAAAGCAACACAGAGAAAATATTATCACAAAATAATGCATGAATTCGTAACGCGCGGACGTAAAAAAATATTTTTTTCAAAAATTCACCATAAATCTAAATATTGTCCTAGAGACTTCCAATTTCTTTCAAAATGAAGACAAATGATTGAATATTACTATACTGTAAGAGTATTAGCTTATAATTGCAGTTTTCGACCATATCTGACGAGTTAAAGTTGACCGAATGTCAAATTTTTTTATATACAGTAGTACCTCGAGATACGAAAGGCTCAACTTACAAAAAATCCAAGTTACGAAAGCCAATGCGAAAAATTTTACTGCTCTACATACGAAAAGTTTTCAAGATACGAAAGGTTGTTGCTGTAAAGTCCCAAGATTCGCCCGGACCACCGAGAACAATTTTAAAACTCCCGTGCCGCCAATTGAGTAAACTCGCCACCATCCTCCCGCTCTCCCATTGGTTCCTGATGCTAGTCACCCCATAAGGTCCTGCTCTCCTATTGGTCAGCATCTACCCCTTGTGCTTTAAGTATTCTATTGGTAAAAGGTTGCTGTAAATTGAAAAACTTATTCATGCAATACATTTAATAAAGAAAACATTAGGTAAAGATAGAATAAAGAATAGAAATGAATGGTTATTATACTGTTTAGTAGTTGAAGAGAGATAATGAAAATTTATGGCTTACTGTGTAAAAGTGATTGCTTGGCGATCGTTCGATACTCGTAAGTGCTGGATGTAAACAGACGTTTGGAAGCTTTTTTTTTTGTTTGTTTATTATAGTTAATGGTTACTTAATAATTATTTGAAATGAGTACATGCAATACATTTAATAAAAAAAATTGTGAATTAGATATCATAAAATATAAAATAAATCAGACTGCCAACAAATACGTATTTTTTAAAATTCTTCTTCTGTTTTATTATTACGTTACGTGTACGCATGTTTCATTATAGCTGTCAGTAACTCGGTATCTTTGTTAGGTAAAGATAGAATAAAGAATAGAAATGAATTATTATTATACTGTTTGGTGGTTTCATTAGTTGAAGAGAGATAAAGAGAGATAATAATGACAATTTATGGCTTACTGTGTGCTAGGAAAAATGATTGCTTGGCGCTTGTTCGATTCTCGTAAGACAGGTAAGAGCTGGATGTAAACAATCAATCAGAAGGTTTGTTTTTTGTTTGTTTGTGTATTATAGTTAATGATTAATTAATAATTATTTGAAATGAGTACATACTGATTATTTATACATTTTATTGGCATATTCTAAGCTTTTAGCTCTTAGGTTTAGATGTCAGAATCATAGACTAGGCTACAGTAGCAACCGCTAACATAGGCTAGGCTTATTGCTAAGGGACATATGCTAAAGTCCTAATATAGCAAGTAAAAATGGGGTTGAACATTACATGCAGTTGAATATTACTCAAGTATGTACAGTATTTTGCCTTTTTGGAGTCATATTTCTTCCGTCGTAACCCTAGAACATGTGTTTTAGGCCTGGAAATATAATTTACTGGGGTGTTTTTGGAGGGCTTGGAACGGATTAGCCATTTTACATGTAAAAGTGTTCCAAGTTACGAAAAACTCATAATACGAAGGACGTCTCGGAACGGATTAATTTCGTATCTCGAGGTACCACTGTATATATTTTTTATATGCAATTATTTCGGAAATAAGAAAAGCTACAACCTTCAAATATTTTCGTTTTATTCTACATGAAATTGCGCACATTTTCATATATAAAACTCTATGAAATGCCTAATATGAAATGGAGCAAATATTCCGAGAATGGTAAGTATGCATTTCGGAGATTTGTGGCGGAGAATCCGCGCACAGAGGGAAGGAAAGATTTTTTTATAAATTCACCATAAATCTAAATATTTTGCTAGAGACTTCGAATTTGTTTCAAGATGAAGATAAATGACTGGATATTAACTAGACTGTAAGAGTTTTAGCTTACAATTGCGTTTTTTTCGACCATTTCGGTAGAGTCAAAGTGGACCGAACGGAACTGGTTTTTTTTTCTATTTATCGTGATTTATATGCAAATGATTTCAAAAATGAGAAAAGCTACAACCTTCAATTATTTTTTGTGTCGTATTCTACATGAAATGCGCACATTTTCATATATAAAACTTTATGTAACGGCTATTTAAAATGGTGCAAACATTACCACAATTGCACGTATGATTTTTCGGAAAGAGTTACCGCGCGGACGTAAAAGAAAATGTTATTTTTTTTATAAATTCACCATAAATCGAAATATTGTGCTAGAAACTTCCAATTTGTTGCAAAATGAAGGTAAATGCTTGAATATTACTACAAATATAAAGCATTTTAGCTTACAATTGCGTTTTTTTGACCATTTCGGTAGAGTCAAAGTGACCGAAGGTTGAAATTTTGGCAATTATCGTATTTATATGAAAATATCTCAAATTGATAAAAGCTACAACATGGGTTTTGTTTTTAGTTGTATCGTGCATGAAATTGCAGCACATTTCCATATAGAAAACTTTATATAACTGCTAATTTTAAAATGGTGCAAAACATTACCACAATCGCATGTATGATTTTTTTTCGGAAGAGTTACCGCTGCGGACGTAAGGAAAAAGTTTTTTATAAATTCACCATCGAAATATGTGCTAGAGACTTCCAATTAGTTGCAAAATTAAGGTAAATGATTGAATATTACTATAGAGTTTTAGCTTACAATTGCGTTTTTTTTTCGACCATTTCGGTAGAGTCAAAGTTGACCCGATAAGGTTGAAATTTTGGCAATTATCGTTATTTATATGAAAATACCTCAAAACTGATAAAAGCTACAATCATGAGTATTTTATTGTTGTATTCTACATAAAAATGCTCACATTTCCATATATAATACTTCATGTAACAGCTAATTTACAATGGTACAAAAATTATGTCAAAGTGACGAAATAATTTCCGAAATGTGTCACAGATACTTTTAGTGCGGCAAGAAAGAAATTCGCGCTTGCACGCCTCCTGCGCAACGATTGTAAACAAAACACACCTTGATCCAGTGAACTCCCAGCATCCCCCAGGCGCGTGATTCAAAAGTTTTAGGCTGGTAGGCCTGTAAGTATTTTCCGCAAATTTTTAAAAAAACTTTTGTAAGTCGACGTAAAATACGTCCAGTCGGCACACGGGAGACAAAAAATGTCGACGTAAAATACGTCCAGTCGGCGTAAGAGGGCTAATCTAGTTCCCATGTACCTCTGGCACACCTTCAAGACAAAACAAGTGACTACACTATCAAACTCACACAAAGGTGGGTGGTGATACCATTTCACCTTGAAGTTCACCTACTAGTTAAAAAATTCAAATTCAAGAGCAAAAAAAACTTCATTAACTCTCATCATAAATATCCCACAGGAAATCCATCTGGGGCATTGGTTAGTTTAACTTTTGAATCGGTAGAAATTTGCAATGCAATGCAATGGCTTATTTCACACAGTGCACAATCCTAAAAAAGCCTGGCAAAGATCACACTAAAAAATCAACCCTAAATTTTTAAGATATAATAAAAAATGTTGAGAGGAAGAAATTCAAGTAAAAAAAAAAAGGTAAAAGTAAAAAGATGGATAAACAAGAGAAGGTACTGCATGTCATCTTACTACAAACAACAGTAGTTTGGTCTGTCTGTATGGTGTCTGTAAGCACTTTTCAACGGTGCGGAATCCCACGTAAGTGCTTAACAGCTGACGGACCAATTTTTATTAGCATTAGGGGTTAAAGAGGGGTGAAGGAGAGAGGGTCTTTCCTACTCTGTGACAACCTAACTAACAAAACCAAGCCATTTTCAAATCATTGCTGAATATGGAAAGATAAGGGTGAAAAATTACTCCAGGGAAAACTACTGCTCCGTTGGTAGTTTATGGTAAACAGTGAATTGTGAATTTTTTTGTTCTGACAAGTAAGGCAGGTACAACAACATAGGAAACAACAAGAAAAGGAAATAAAAAGTTCGAGAGTTAGCTCAGCAAAAAAACACCAGTGTTTAGATAACTGTTACTTTAGAGTACAGTCATATTGTCTGGCCCCCCCGGCCGTGGCACCCAGCCTCACCGCCCCCACAACTCCAAATATTGCTTCACCAAACGAACTACATTGCTAAATCAAACCCCTTCAAAAGTACTATTGGAACATTGCCACTATCACATAAAATCATTTGAAGTAGAGATTCTCCTTAGACAAAGACTATATTATCACATGTAATTACATATACAGAGTAGGAATAAAATTAACTCACCACAGGTTCCAGGCCTTCCAGGAGATATCGGGCATTGGTAATTTCTGTAGTGAGCCTTTCTAATTCTTCAAAAGTGACATTCCGGCTTACATTGAGGTCCCGTTCAAGGGGATTCTGTTGAGAATTAAAAGCTAAACATATTTGTAACCACAGTCAAGGAACTAATGGTGCTGTGCATTCCTTAATCCTTAATGTTGTGTGAAGACACTGTGCCTCTGAAGTTGAAGCAGTCATTTCATTATTCTTCACACTGTAATTTTACTTATTCTGTCCATTTCATTTATGTCTTTTATTATGAAAATGTCTATGCAGATATAAAAGCAAAATGTTATATTTTACTAACATAAAATCATTTTTCATCAAATACGGACCTTCTGTCTTACAGACTATGTTATCTCCATAGATATACATATATGTATGTGTTTGCAAGTAGTATGGATATTTAGGATCAAGATATTTAAAAAGACTGCTCATGAAATTAGAGGTTTTGATAACCTAAATAAAAAACATATTATCTAAGTGCAGTTAAGTATAAGAACAATGTTGGCTTATTGCACAGATGTAAAGTGAGTTCATGTTTGCTTTACAAAATATACAACAACAACAAACATATTACTATTAAGCAGAAGATGAACCCTATTCATATAGAACAAGACCACAGGGGCCACTAACTTGAAATTCAAGCTTCCAAAGATCATGGTGTCAGAGGAGGTAAAAAAAAAATTAATTAATCAATTAATTAATAGGGAGACTGTTCCACAATCCAATTGTGTGATGAATAAAGGGCCTCTGGAACTGAGAAGTCTACAGTGAGGCACATCTACTGCATATTGTTGCTGCTGTTCAGCAAATCTGGTTGTTCTCAGCAGGAAAAAGGGATCAGGCACCAATTGTGAATGTTGAAGATCTCTATTAAAATACAACTTATGATAAATTGACAAACAAGAGACCATCCACTGATGGTCCAAGTTGTAACTGCTAATATTAAGAAACAAAAGTTAAGTACATCTTAGTTTAACCAGACCAGTGAGCTTATTAACAGCTCTCCTAGGGCTGGCCCGAAGGATTAGATATTTTTACGTGGCTAGGAGCCAATGGTTACCTAGCAACGGGACCTACAGTTTAATGTGGATCTGAACCACCATTACATCAAGAATGAATTTCTAATTCTTACCAGAAATAAATTCTTCTGATTCAATGTTGGCAGAGAGGGTGGGTCAAACTCACAACTACTGCCTACCAATGCGGTAGTCGCAAGTTCGACTCCCTCAATGTCTGTCAGAGGCAGACACCCACACTGGAGAACAGTATTTAGTAAAGGAAAGGCAAATGACCTGATTGCATTAATTTTATTACTGTTATACACATATGTATACTGTAGAAGGCCTTTCGTACAATACCAAACTTTTGTGCGGCATTTACTGATTCTTTCATTAGATATTTCTCATAAGTAAGATGTGAGTCAAAAGTTACACATATATAGAGAGGTGAAAGAGGGGGAAACTGGCTAATTAATATGTTTAAAGAAGTGTTTTTATATAATTAATAAAGTCACATAGCTCTGCTCGCCTATAGACAAGGGGTGGTACACTGCAAAGTTTCACAGGGAGAGCAATGGTATTTGCTGAACAAGCAACTTGTCTCAGAGGTCGTTCCCCGTTTGCGAGGCATGTGCATTCGTTTGTACGCGTATTACAGGCCTACTGGTTCAGGGTACTTGTGGAAGACGCATTCTTTGTGCAAAGGAGAGAACAAGCGGTTGCCCTAAGTGTCGGGAGAAAACGCCCATCGAAAAGGTAAGACACGTTCTTTAAAAACTTAGAAAATCTGTTACCTTTTGGAAAAGAGAGAGAAGTGTGGAAATATTCTCTTTACGTAAATACTTTGAAAAGAGTGACGTGGGGTGGGGTCTATATAACTATTATCTTTATTATAGATGGGTCCGATTCCATGGTTGATTAGGAATGGGATTCTCTAACTGACTAATACTAGACATGTGACTTGTTTGGGGTTTGAGAGTGTAACCTTAGTCCGGAAGGTAGAATGTTATCTTATTGGTTTTTCTTATGGGCAGATTGGGTATTTGTTGCCCCTATGACTTGTTTTAATCATTTTGTTCTTTGTTATAACCAATTGCTTTGGGAAATAAATGATATTTTTGTATATTTACGCAGTCTTAATAAGCCTCGTGACATCTTACAGACAGGGCACCGTTGGCAACAGGTAAGAGTTCCCAGTTTGTGTAGTTTAGGGAATAAAGGGGGTGTAATACATACAATAGTTAAACCTTCAAACCCATACAGCAGAATCCCATCCACCTGGAGGGGAGGACGAGTTGGAAAATCTGTACGAGATCTGCTATTCAACAGTTTTTGTTTTACTGGAGTTCAGCCTTCAGCCTCATACCTTGCAAATTATACCATTCACTAATCTACTCTCTTCTTTCCCTTACCTAGCTGTTTTTCCTTGCAACACTTAGGCAAGATATTGCTGTAAACTGTGTAATGTTTTATAATACATCAGGTAATATCATTCAGTTTATTAAGAATTTTATTTTGGCTACAATGGAAATGAGGAATTGTTTGCCTAATGCAGTTGTGGAGTTTTCTAATCTGATATCTCCTATACAGAGGTATATTGGTTTCATCTCATCTCTCCCTGAGTGCTGATTTACCTTTGGATCCCTCTTGAGTTTATAGTCTACTGACCCAGTCCAAAATTGTTTTCATTTAAGAGAATAAAATAAAGAAAGAGGAAGGGAGAAAATGAAAGGATAAAACAAATTACAGAGGTAAATGGGAACAAGTATTTTAGGGTTAAAAGACAAAAATTAAGAGAGGATGTCTGAGGAAAATGAAATTTTGGGTTGATAGTGTGATTATTTTGAAGATCTGTTAAATGGGAAGGATAGGGGAGAAGCAGATCTGAATAATGGAAGAGAGAGAAAGAATATTTAAATTTTCATAATAAAATTTATTATTTGGATACTTACCTACTGTTAAAGTTAGCTATATCTCCCCGCCAATTAGGCAAGTAGGCATTTAAATAAAAAATTGAATGGTTGCCTGGATGACTGTCTAGTTTACCTGTTCTCCACCAGGTGTGTTTCGAATGTTTTAGCTCTTGTCAGAATTCTCCTTGACAGCCCACTAAGTTGTGGGGAGGCTGGGTGGGTCTACTTTAACAGTAGGTAAGTATCCAAATAATAAATTTTATAATGAAAATTTATATGAGATGAATTATACCCTACCTAGTTAAAGTTAGCTGATTCCCACATTAAGAAGGGGATGGTGGGTAGTGCAGCTAGACAAAAATCCGCTCAGCCATTTGAGCTAAAGGTTTCTTGCACGAAACCCAAAACATTCTCAACTGATCTGGAATCCTTGGTGGATTTTACTACTACCAGAAGTTGGATTCCATTCAGGGAGAAGGCTCTCATACGCATGCAGCAAAGAGCAGCCTTGCGGAGGAAACGGCTTTGATTTAGCCAGAATAAAACACAAGTGGTATGATGGATCCCTGTGTCTGGGTCCAAAAGCCCTATAAAACGAGTCACTTAAACAAAATACCTTTACGATATAAAGGTATGCTCCTATACAAAATTTGTACCTTCGCACTCCCCAAAATATTAAAACCTGGGATTTAAACAAAAGCCTAAAGAATTGCTCTTTTTTCTGTTCAGGAAAAGACTACCCACTTCTAGTAGTGGATTAAGGGCTTTACTGTTGTCAAACACAATTCTGTATACTTAAGATGGTGAGAGGGTAAAAACTGAATTGTACTTCTACTGTGCCACATCAATCCTATTCTGGAGCAACAAATTGACTTAACACTAAATGAAGTTACAACTGCTGTTCACATTATGAATATTTACCTTCAAGAAAGGTAGAAGATATGGAACTAGTTCTCATGCACTAACCTATTCAATACATCACAGAGGACCTCATGTTCCTTTACAAAGACATTATAAGTTTCTCAAAGTCACAACACAAAAGGTTAATTTTGCCTCATCCAGGCTTAACCTTCACAAATACATTCTAGATTTTCTTAAACCACAAAACAAAGTTAAC